>NW_004443961.1:4656369-4658091 GCF_000243295.1 Trichechus manatus latirostris
AATGTTATCCATAATTTGTTATGATCCACACAGTTGAATGCCTTTGCATAGTCAATAAAACACAAGCAAACGTCTTTCTGGTATTCTCTGCTTTCCACCAGGATCCAACTGACATCAGCAGTGATATCCCTTGTTCCACGTCCTCTTCTGAATCTGGCCTGAATTTCTGGCATTTACCTGTTGATATGCTGCTACAGCTGCTTTCGAATGATCTTTAGCAAAATTTTACATACCTATGATGTTAATGATACTGTTCAATAACTTCTGCATTGAGTTGGATCACCTTTCTTGGTGATAGACATAAATATGGATCTCTTCCAGACAGTTGGCCAGGTAGCTGTCTTTTCAATTTCTTGACATACACGAGTGAGCACTTCCAGCCCTGCATCTGTTTGTTGAAACATCTCAGCTGGTATTCCATCAATTCCTGGAGCCTTGTTTTTCCTCAATGCCTTCAGTGAAGATTAGACTTCTTCCTTCAGTACCATAAGTTCCTGATCATATGCTACTTCCTGAAATGGTTGAATGTCAACTAGTTTTTTTTTTTGGTATAGTGACTCTGTGTATTCCTTCCATCTTCTTTTGATGCTTCGTGCATCATTTAATATTTTCCCTGTAGAATCCTTCAATATTGCAACTCCAAGCTTGAATTTTTTCTTCAGTTATTTCAGCTTAAGAAATGCCGAGCATGTTCTTCCCTTTTAGTTTCCTATCTCCAGGTCTTTGCACATGTCCTTATAATACTCTCAAGCCACCCTTTGAAATATTCTGTTCAGCTCTTTAACTTCATCATTTCTACCTCTTACTTTAGCTACTTGACTTTCAAGAGCAAGTTTTGGAATATCTACTGACATCCATTTAGGTCCTTTCTTTCTTTCCCGTCTGTTTAATGACCTCTTGCTTTCTTCATGTATGGTGTCCTCCGTGTCATTCCACAACTCGTCTGGCCTTCGGTCATTAGTGTTCAATGCGTCAAATCTATTCTTGAGATGGTCTTAAATTCAGGTGGGATATACTCAAGGTTGTATTTTGGCTTTCGTGGACTTGTTCTAATTTTCTTCAGTTTCAACTTGAACTTGCGTGTGAGCAATTGATGATCTGTTCTGCAGGCGGCCCCTCGCCTTGTTCTGACTGATGATAGTCTGCTTTTCCACCGTCTCTTTACACAGATGTAGTCGATTTGATTCCTGTGCATTCCATCTGGCAAAGTCCACCTGTATAGTTGCCATTAATTTTGATGAAAAAAGGTATTTGCAATGAAGAATTCATTGGTCTTGGAAAATACTACCATGCAATCTCCGGCATTGTTTCTATCACTAAGGCCACATTTTCCAACTACCAATCCTTCTTATTTCCAACTTTCCCATTCCAATCACCAGTAATTATCAATGCATCCTGATTGCATGTTCGATCAATATCAGGCTGCAGAAGTTAGTAAAAACCTTCTATTTCTTCATCTTTCGCCTTAGTGGTTGGTGCGTAAATTTGAGTAATAGTCTTATTAACTGGTCTTCCTTGTAAGCATATAGATATTATCCTATCACTGACAGTGTTGTACTTTAGGATAGATCTTGAAATGTTCTTTTTGACAATGAATGTAACGTCATTCCTCTTCAAGTTGTCATTCCTGGCATAGTAGACTATATGATTGTCTGATTCAAGATGGCCGGTACCAGTACATTTCATTTCACTAATGCCCAGGATATTACTGGCTAATTCTTC
>NW_004443961.1:4659429-4667170 GCF_000243295.1 Trichechus manatus latirostris
CTGAAACTTGCTTTTGAACACAGAGTAGCTAAAATGAATGGAAGAAATGATGAAGTAAAAGAGCTGAACAGAACTTTTCAAAGGGCAGCTCGAGGAGACATGGTAAAGTATTATAATGAAGTGTCCAATGACCTGCAGTTAGAACATCAGAAGGGAGAACGTGCATGACATTTCTCAAGCTGAAAAAAATAAAGAAAAAATTCAAACCTCTAGTTGCAACACCGAAGGATTCTAAAGGCAAAAAATTGAATGGCCCAGGAAGCATCAGAAGAAGATGGAAGGATACACAGAGTCCATGTACCACAAAGAAATGTTTGATGTTCAGCCATTACAGGAAGTAGCACATGATCAAGAACCGATGGTATTGAAGAAAGAAGTTCAAGCTGCACTGAAGGCATTGGTAAAAACAAGGCTCCAGGAATTGACAGAATACCAGTTGAGATGTTTCACATGCAATGCTGGAAGAATTCACTCGTCTCTGCCAAGAAATTTGGAGCAGTTACCTGGACAACCGGCTGGAAAAGATGCATACTTGTGCCCATTCTAAAGTAAGGTAACTGAACAGAATGCTGAAATTATTGATGAATATCATTAATATCACATACTAGTAAAATTTTGCTGAAGATAATTCAAAAACTATTGCAGCAGTACATCATAAGGTTATTGCCAAAAATTCAAGCCGAATTCAGAAGAGGTTTATTATTACTGATGTCAGATGGGTCTTGGGTGAAAGTAGATAATACCAGAAAGATGTTTCCCAGTGTTTTATTGACTATGCAGAGGCATTCGACTTAGTGGTTCATAACAAATTTTGGATAACATAATGAGAAATGAGAATTCCAGAACACTTCATTGTGCTCATGTGGAACCTGTACATAGACCAAGAAGCAGTTGATCCAACAGTACAAAGGGATACCACGTGGTTTAAAATCAGTAAAGGTGTGTGTCTGCATTGTTGCCTTTCACCTTACTTACTCAATCTGTATGCTGAGCAAATAAGCCGTGAAGCTGGACTATATGAAGAAGAAGGAGGCATCAGGATTGGAGGAAGACTCGTAACAGTCTGTGAAATTCTGCAAAAGACAAATCTGCTACAAAAGACCTCTTAAAGTGTTAAAAAACAAAGATATCACCTTGAAGACTAAGGTACGCTTGACCCAAGGCATGGTGTTTTCAATCGACTCTTATGCATAAGAAAACTAAACAATCAATAAGGAAGACTGAAGCAGAATTGATGCATTTGGATCATAGTGTTGGCAAAGAATATTGAATATACCCTGGACTGCCAGAAGAATGAACAAATCTCTCTTGGAAGAAGTGCAACCAGAGTGATCTTTCGAAGGAGGGATGGCAAGACTGAGTCTCACGAACTTTAGACATGTTATCATGAGAGATGTGTCCCTGAATAAGGGCATCATGTTTGGTAAAGTAGACGGTCAGCAAAAAAGAGGAAATCCCTCAACAAGATAAATTGACACAGTGGGTGCAACAATAGGCTCGAATACAGCAATGATAGTGAGGATGGCCCAGGGCTAGGCAGTATTTTGTTCTGTTTTGAGTTGGAACTGACTGGACAGCATCTAACAACAACTACAACTAGATGGTTTACCACATATTAACTTTGTATATTAAAAATTGGTCGTATCATCAGAGGCAGTAAGTGTGGATTCTGATTACAGGAACTCTGCTTCCAGGTATTGTGTTGAGGTAAAGCATAGAGGCAGGGGTCTGGGGTCCTGCCTTCTGGTTCTGTGGCTGCCTCTTCTCCTGTCAGGCATTAAGTTTCCTGGGCATTGACCTTGTTCTTCTGGGATGGGCATCATCATGTTTGCTTCTCCATTTCAGAGAGTGCCTCATTGCCTCTGAAGTTCTGGAGCCCTGTACTGAAGCTCTCCAAGGTGGTCTTGATGAGGACTTAATATATCTCAGAGGCTTGGTTATGATAAGCCTTGTATCAGCATTTGGAATATGGGACTTGCTGTCTTCATCCTTTCTCATTCTGTATAGGATTTTGATGTAGGAGATTAACTCATTATTGAAATGCTCTTTCTCTACAAATACTGGATAAAAATTTGAGTATGTAAATTGAACAAACTGAATAAATACTATGATAACCATTTATATTTAATATTCTAAAAACTTTCCATACCATTTCAGTTATTTTGCTTACAGAAATGGTTTGTAAATTCTAAAATAGTGGGCATGAGGTATGTTCCTAAACTAAGCCAGTCTTCAGTAACATATGACCGACACTGAGCATTTTATTCTCTTCTATATATGTCTATTCATTTTTTTTTGTTAAAACAAAAGCATAATTTGCTCTGATGTCTCTTAGAATGCTAACCCTGAGAAGTTTGAAGAGTTTGAAAAATGCTTGAATTTTATGGGCACCAACTACTTTAAACTGATTTAGTGTCAGTCTGATTGTTTGCAATGAATAGTTCAATGATACACAAATACCTTTTCAAATCTATGAGGAAGGTCCGATTTTTGTGGCTTTATGTACATCTGTTCCAAAAGTCAATAGTAATGAAAACATTTTGTATATTGTACTGGTCCATTATACCTGCTGTTAGGCATTATATAAATTGTATGGTTAAAGTGAGAAAGATGTTATTATCATTTTAAGTTAATAGCATTAAAGATCAATGTCTTATGCTGGGTTCTCTAGAGAAGCAAAACTAATAAAGCGAATATATATACATATATATTGGATGCAGGCCGTACCCCCAAGGAAGCTCCCTTTCAACTGATTGGCTGCTCATAGCAGATCTCAGCATGGAGGAGATTACATTATATCAGATGTCATCATGGAGGTGATTACATCATTACATAACTGCCAAACTACATCATAACTGCCAAACCACTGAAAACATGGCCCAACCAAGTTGACATTCAGCCTTAACCATCACAATCAACTGATGCAATTATACCATTAATTAAAAAGACAAAAAGACTTTTTCGCATTAAAACCTTTATTAACAGAAACTTCAATTATGTAAAGAGTATTTTGTTGCACAACAAATCAGAAATCAGAACACTAGTAATGATTTCTCATGTCTTAATTATCAGTGGTGTCTCAGAGAGGAACCTGTGAACATGTCATCAAGAGGACATGTGAACATTAGCTGAAACTTATACAAGTATCTCAGCATCCTCTCACAAGTTCTTTTATGGTACAGCCTTGAAAACAACACTTGTTACTCAATTCTATACCTTCCATTCTCTGTTTTCATGAATGTTTATCCAAGCCTAAGTTTTTTAATTCTGAAGGGCTGTTGTCTTCTGCTTCACTTTGTCTCTTCTGGATGATTTCCCTGAGTTCTTCATTTGATGTCACCTCCCCTTGAAAATTAGGAATGAACTCTGACATTGTATTTAAGATTTCTGTATCTTTGTTGATGGAGGATGATGCAATATCTGTCGAGTTATATGAAAGTGGGGGAGAGAATATTCATGTCAAGGAGCATCAGAAAAATTTTAAAAGTTTTCATAAACAAAAAGGAAAGCATTGCTTCAGTATAGCTAATCATCAAAACAGAATCACCAAGTGTCCTATGCCTGTGCATTTTCACTTATGGTTTGGCAGCTCAAAGCACTGCAACATTCCCAAGGTTTTGCTTTTTGCCCTCCCGCCTCACTGTGATCTCTTCCATGGCCCGCTTAACGCTTTAACTCATAGCACCTGTGTCTGCCTGACTAGCTGCTCATCTCTCTGAAGTCATCCCGGTCATTGAAAACTCTCCGTGTGAACATAGATGGATTTTTCTTACTTGAATAATTTTCTTTCTTTGCTAAGCAACTTCTGAATTATTATAGTAATGCTTTCAAAGTATATTAATTCTTTTAGGCTATCATATGCTCCATGGAGGTAAGATATTGCTCAGGATAAAGTTAAAAAGGCAGAATTCCCAGCTGCTCTGTCTGACAGGCGGGAGGTACAAACTTCTGAGATACAAGATCTCAAACATCTGTTTAACAATTTCTCTTCCCCACAGTATTTCCTTCAAGTCAATAGTACTTCACATTGAAGAGAGACAAGGGTTAAAAGAACACTAACCTAAGCAAAAATGGCTGAGCTGAAAGAGCCATTGGTGTCCGTGTGCTGTGTGTACTGACTAATGAGCCATGTGTGGTGTTTGTCCAGTGCTGTGATGAGGCACTACACAAGGCCTGTGTGTCCCGAGCAGGGAACCTGTTCTCCAGCAGCATCCCAGGATGGGCAGAAGTGGAGGCCGGAAAGCAGCCATAACCAGCTCTCCTTCTTCTTCATGCCCATTCAGGTCAGCTGAACATTCATCAGCTGAAGCCTTGTCTCTGACACTGCCAGAGAGAAGAGATAGAAAGAAAAAGGAAACATGTTTCCTGCCCTCAAAAAACGTCAAGTTATGTAAATCTCCGCCTCATCTTTCCTATCCCAGTTACACAATTTTGAGAGTTTTAACAGAAAATAATTAGAAACATAGGTGAAGTTTACATTCTAGTGTAAAGTGAATCAATTCTGGCTGGTCTTTTTAGTGGCAGCAAGCTGTCCTTTTCAGCTTGTTAATAAGGTATTCCTCATTAAGTAGTGGAAAAAACAAGGCTTCAAGATATAAATTTAAGTGATTCCAAATTCATAATAACTAGCATACAGTTTTAACAATAGTTCCAGATTTGAACTCTGTGATCTCGCTTTTAAAGTAAATCCTTTGCAACTTTGAAAGCGCCAAACAGTCTAGCTATGAGTGTCTGGAGGTGAGCTTCCTTGGACTCTGTCCCTTGGGTTTCTCTTGTAGGCAGCTGGTCCCTTTCTTCCTCTTCCATCCACTCTCCTCCAACTGAACTTCAAGAACCAGCTCACAAAGGTGGGAGGCAAGGCTCTCCCCTTTGATCTGGGTTGAAAAAAACATTTTGCTGTCAGGCCACAGTGCAGCTTCTTTACAATGACAAGAGTAGTTAACTCTAAGGCCCTTCCAAGTCCACGTTATACGACCCTGACCCAGGTCTCACAGTGCCGCCCCCTTGCCCTTTGACCTGCATACGTCCTTGACAACCAGCTGACTGCCTACGTCCTCCTTTTACACCTCAGTGTGAGGTGCCCTTCCGGCTGCCCCCATGTCCAGCAGCTGGCAGTCAGGCCTTGGCCACTTTAGGCAGCTTGAACTATTGGGAGCTTCCTCCTGTCCCCACACAACCCCCTGGCTGACAGGTGGTGAAGAGCACCTAGTGCCTATCAGGTAAGGCTTTCCAGCCCTCAGGGTAGATCCTAGGAGACCCTTCAATGAAAGCAAGTTACAGAGTCAAATCAAAACGTTCTAGGCACCAGAAGCAGCAGCACCAGCAGAGTTTAGGTGCTGAGCCTGGGCATCCAATGTGACTTGGGTCTGGGCGGGAGCTCTCACCTGATGTCAGTGGTGGCGTGTCCCTGTTGGGACCTTACCCCATTTGATCTGGCCACAGATTTCTATCTGTGCACGAGCTAATTCTCGGCCATATAGCTTCACAGTTTTGGACTCCTGGGCGAAGAGCTCGCCGGGAAGCTGGCTCAGCAGCAGGCAGACTCCTAGCAGGTGGAACAAGAGTGGGTGCAGCATCCTGGACCTGCTTTTCAGCCTTTCTCCAGGAAAGGTCTATCCTTGGCTGCAGACTGCTCTCCCTGCCTGGCTCCACCAGGCTTTTATAGCCCTTAGGCTCCCACTCAGACCTTGAGTCAAGCTCCCCAGCCCCACCCTTTTCCCCCTCCCCACTCCAGGGAATTTCCCTCCTCTGCTCCTGTCCACCCTCCCCACCTTGCTTCTATTGGCCCACCCTTCTTCTGCATTTCATCCTTTCCTTTTCTTACCCTCAAACCATTTTGTGTACTCACATACTGTTAGTTATTATTTGAAGCCCTTTTTCATTTTATAGTATATTTTATTTTTTGTTTTTGTTGTTGAGAATATGCACAAGAGACCGTACACCAATTCAACAATTTCTTCATATACAATTCAGTGATATTGATTACATTCTTCAAGCTGTACAAGCATTTTCACCCTCCTTTTTGAAGCCGTATGTTTATTAGAAATGTGGAAACTGAAAATAAAATGGAGACACTTATATCAAGCCTGGAGAAAACAGCCAATGCCTGGTTTCACAGATTAAATGTTTAAGATAATAAATACCCTAACCTTTAGAAGTAATAACTAGGGTGTTTATTTAGATTTATGTGTAACCAGCATCCTGTGTCTTTAACCCCTACATTCCAAATAGTTGCCCAGACATCTGGAAACCTACCTCTGCAGGCACTGACCCCCTGGAGACCTTCGTCATTTGTCTTCTTAGTAAAACTGACATTTCTAAAGAAGATAGGACTTCAAGGGACATTTTGATGAATATCTGAAAGACTGAAACTGCCTGAACTTCCCAAACTTTTTGTTCCTCGGACTATAAAAACCCCAATACTGCCCCCATTCCTTTGGAACATTCAGTTTTATGCTGTGTGCTACCCAATTCATGAATTGTTTGATCAAGTAATGAATCTCTAGATTACTTTAACTTTGTTTCCACTCTTATATGTCCTTCAACAGAAAGCAAGGCTTGACCAATACACTAAATTACATAAAATTAAAAGCACCCATATTTTCACAGCCCGGATTTTTCCAAGTGATCACTTGCTGTCTAACCTTCTAATCTAAACAAGGTTATAATTAGATTAATTAGTACACCAAAACCCAAACCCACTGCCCTCAAGTTGATTCAGACTCATAGTGACCGAACAGGGTTTCCAAGGCTGCAGATCTCTACAGAAGCTGACTGCCACATCTGTCTCCCATGGTGCCATAGATAGTATGATGTCTGGTATATTGATACATAACAATAAAATGGGTAAATGGAAAAATCGTTGACAAGAGTGGGAAAACTGATAATTTTCATTTGGATTCTTGGTAAAAACATGACTATTTCCAACAATATCACTGAAGGCTTGTACAATAATGTTTTAGTTTGCAGCACACTTTTCCATTCTTTATGACAGGGGATGGGAATCTTAAGCTTAGATGGAACTCCAGGAGTCAACACTTAAATCTCCCTCCCAGAGATCCTGACAAGAACTGAGGAAGCACAGAAACCTCTAGGGTTGCCTGTTAAGTCTTGGGAGAGTGCCAGATTGAAAGGTCTTCTGATAGAGGTGGGAAATCAAACTTTATCACTTTCCAACAACTTATTTTTCTTGGACTGTTCTGGGAGATAGAGTGACTGTGAACATTTATCTAAATATTTTAACTTCAGAATGTATTTTTTATCTCTTGACTCTACAGAACACACACGCACACACATACAGAAGACACAAGATAAAATCAGTGAAATCCTACAATCTCAGAAGGAATTTGCTGATAACATGCTCCTACACACAAAAAAAATTACATCTTTATGAAGGAATGCCATTTTTCTTTGTTTATGGCATTGTTAAGAGGAAATATTTAATACCTTCTAATTTTAAAAAATTCAACAGTTTTTGAGATAATATGTGACTCAACACCGAACACCAAAACCAGAGCTATGGGACTAATGGCTTCAGTGCTTTTAATGGGTTTTCACTAAGGCAAGCAGTTGGTGAGAGGCTTCTGAAAATTCAGAGGATGGGAAGGTACTTTAATGGGTTTACTTGGTGTCAAAAATAATCTTCGTGAATGACTGTCCTCCAAAGTAATTGCTTGTTTCAAATGTAAGTTTTTAGAAAGGTTTTTATTTTTTACTCTGTCTAGGTGATCTCACGTACTCC
>NW_004443961.1:4669521-4671132 GCF_000243295.1 Trichechus manatus latirostris
GTTATTTCAGCTTGAGAAATGCCTAGTGTCTACTTCCCTTTTGGTTTTCTAACTTCAGGTCTTTGTATATTTCATTTTAATACCTTACTCTGTCTTCACCAGATGCCATTCGAAATCTTCTGTTCAGCTGTTTAACTTCATCATTTCTTCCATTTGTTTTAGCTACTCTATGTTCAAGAGCAAGATTCAGAGGTTCTTCTGACATCAGTGTTGTTCTTTTCGTTCTTACCTGTTTTTGAATGACCTTTTGCTTTCTTCATGTGTGATGTCCTTGATGTCATTCCACAACTCCTCAGGGCTTCTGTCATTAGTGTCAAATCTATTTTTCATTATTTCTCTAAAATCAGGTGGGATATACTCAAGCTTGTACTTAGGCACTCATACATTTGTTTTAATTTTCTTTAGCTCCAACTTGAACTAGCCTATAAGCAATTGATGGCCTGTTCCACAGTGGGCCCCTGGTCTTATTCTGACAGATGATATTGAGCCTCTCCATCTCTTTCCACAGATGTAGTCAGTTTTATTCCTGTGTATTCCATCTGGTGAGGTCCATGTGTAGAGTTGCCGTTTATATTGTTGCAAAAAGGTATTTGCAATGAATAAGTAACTGGTCTTACAAAATACTGTCACATCCCCTCCTACATTGTCTGTCACCAAGGCCATAATTTCCAACTACCAATCCTTCTTCTTTGTTTCCAACTTTCCTATTCCAATCACCAGTAATTATCAATGCATCTTGATTCTTCATTTGATCATTTTCAGACTGCAGAAGTTGGTAAAAATCTTAAATTTCATCATCTTTGGCATTAGTTTTTGATGCATCAATTTGAATAATAATGAATATTAACTGGTCTTCCTTGTAGGTGTGTGAATATTATCCTATCACTGATAGCATTGTACTTTAGAGTAGATCTTGAAATATTCTTTTTTGACGATGAATGCAATGTTATTCCTCTTCAATTTGTCATTCCCGGCATAGTAGTCCACATGGTTGTCTAATTCAGAATGGCCAATACCAGTCCATTTTAGCTCAGTAATGCCTAGGATATCGATCTTTATGTGTTCCATTTCATTTTTGACAGTTTCCAATATTCCTAGATTCATAGTTTGTACATTCCATTTTTCAATTATTAATGGACGTTTGCAGCTGTTTCTTCTCATTTTCAGTTGTGCCACATCAGCAGATGAAGGTCCTGAAAACTTTACTCCATCCACATCATTGAGGTTGACTATACATTGAAGAGGCAGCTCTTCTCCAGTTGTATTTTGAGTGCTTTCCAATCTGAGGGGCTTATCTTCCAGAACTGTATCAGACGGTGTGCTACTGCTATTCATGAGGTTTCCACTGGCCAAGTTTTTCAAAAATAAAGTGCCAGGTCCTTCTTTCTAGTCTGTCTTAATCTGGAAACTCTGATGAAATTTGTCCATCATGGGAGACTTAGCTGCAATTAATGCAACTCATAAGCCAGCACAGTACGGCAAATTGACAGATGAGTGGTGGTGTGTATATATGTTCATCTTTCCTACAGGAAATGAGAACTAATTTTTTGAGAAATGTGGTATGCAATCAACTGCTTTGTTATCAGTTTCTCCTTTGTAAAATAGAACTTA
>NW_004443961.1:4672518-4673671 GCF_000243295.1 Trichechus manatus latirostris
AGTTTTCTCTCCCTTGGTGTCTGCCACAAAGCCAATACTCAGCAATAACATATTGATTTGATTCTTTAACTAGAGTCTGAATTTTTAAAATTAACATATACACATACACGGCACAGGCCTTCATCCTTTGAGAATGAAAGACACATTTAGACCCTTTATTCCCTCAACCCCTTAAAATCTAAAGAAATGCACAGGGTTAAAATACCAGTTCTGAAGTAAAACAACCAGAATAGAAATAGTGGGAATGTTGACACAATATGAAGAATGTAACTAATGTCACCTATCATGATGTGTAGTATATGTAGAATGGGAGTGGGTTTTGCTGCGTATATGTTCTCTAATAGTAAAATTAAATACAAAAAATTAAAAAATGATAGGGTTTGAAAACTCAGTGTCCAGAGAAGTGATGCTTCCACAATGGGAGAAACCAAGAAGCCAATAAATTGTTTCCTGAGAAATAAAATAATAATAACACCAGTTCTGAAATCCTGCCCTACTGAAGATTCCTGTGAGACATGCGGGCTCTTCTTGTTTACTATTGAAAATACCACTTGCTGCTTGAGAAAAAAGTTTTAAAAATAATAGATGATAAAGAAAAAATGTCAAAAATATTATTTTTACACCATAGCAGGATAAATATTTTAATTTAGAGTATAGTAAAATACCAGTCAAGCTTTGGTGTCTTATACACATAAAACATGACAATTAACAAAACAATTGAAAAGTGGAATTTTTTTCCCGAAATGATTTTGAGGTTAGTATCTTTTATATAAGTCAAAACAATTAATAAACCAGGAGGTAGAGCTCTAGTGAAATCATTTTAAAATTAAATGATTTACTCCACACCATCTAGGATGACTACTATTAAAAAACCAAAAAATAACAAGTGTTGGTGAGGATGTGAGGAAATTGGAACACTCATCCATTGTTGGTGAAAATGTAAAGTGGTACAACTATTGTGGGGAACCGTTTGGCAGTTGTTGAAAAAGTTAAAAATAGAATTACTGTATGACCAGCAGTGCTACTCCTAGGTATATACCTAAATGGCTGGAAAACAAGAAGTCAAAAAAATTCGTGTACACCCATGTTTACTGCAGCATTATTCCCGGTAGCCAAGAGGTAGAAACAACTCAAATGTCCGGCAGATGAATGG
>NW_004443961.1:4674709-4676171 GCF_000243295.1 Trichechus manatus latirostris
TTGAATCAGTAGGTTTGTTGTTGTTAGGTGCTGTCTAGGTGGTTCTGACTCATAGTCACCAGATATACAACAGAATCAAACATTGCCCACCCTGCACCTTCCTCACAGTCGTTGCTATATTTGAGCGCATTGTTTCAGCCATTCTCTCAGTTCATCTCGTTGAGGGTCTTCTGCTTTTTTTGCTGAGCCTCTACCTCAGTAGGTTTAGAAAGCAATATTTCTATGTTTGCTGTGAATCTGGTGACAATAGAGAATTAACAAACCCATATTGGCAATGAGCCAGCAGGGGCTGGCAGAACAGAGTGGATTTGTGTAGACCCAGCTCTGGGTGGCTGAGTGATGGAGAAAGACTGCACAGTCAGTCGGTGAAGAAGGATAGAGTCCTTCTAGCTTGTGATTTACCACAGGGGACAACCGACAGAGAAGGCAGCTGGTCTGAAGTGCAGGGAGTTATGCAGACTCCTGAGCCTACAGCTGCTCCCCCATGACCTGGCCTCATGTGGCCATGGATAATTTGACCAGGTGCAGAATAACCGGGATTGAGTTCTGATCTAACTCTGGGTGGTTAGGGTGAGAGGAATTGCCATGGCAGTGCCTTGGTGATGAGGAGTGGAAATGTAGGAGGGTGAGGCCAGTTGAGAGCTGAATTCGTGCTGATCCTTACCATGAAGTTAGTGATAAAGATGGGATGTGCCCACCTTGTCTCTTGTGGGCATGGACATTATTCATTGCCCCCCTGCTCAGGGTGTGTGACCATCTCTTGGTTGGCTATTCTAGACTTACTGGTGAACAATCCTTCTTCCTTTGCCCCACCAAGATACAAAAACAGTAAATGTTTGGGGCATCTTAGTAGGCAATCATCTTCCCCTAAGGCATATACTTTGTCTCTATTAGTAGCTGTGATAATATGAAGAGATTAGAATACAGCACACCTGTCCATCCAGCAGAGGGCTAGGAAACATTCAAATAACAAAGAAATGCAGTGCTGTCAAAGTGTGTTTATGGTTAGAAATGCAACAAGGTCAGAGAAAGTACATCCATGTCTCAGTCAGAAGAACACACTGCAACTCAGAAGTGTTTCCGACAGGTTTCTGTGAAGCTGTGCAAATGTGCCACTAAAAACAGGTTAAACAGACATTTGTAGTTCCTGTGAGAAGTCCTCAGAAGGGGAGGCGAGAATGGCACTGCAGAGGAAGCTTGGATGCAGGTTGCTATTATTACTTCCCTGGCTTCCTGAGCACCCATCCTCCAAACTATGACCAATGAGCCTATTTAAAATTTCCGTTTTTCTAAAATACTCCTACTGTAGTAGGAAACGGATGTCTCTGTTTGAATCCATGGAGAGATCTTGTGAAAGTCTCAAACTGAGCAGAACCCACTTTGCCTGCCTACTTAGACTTTCAGGCTGTTTCAGAGTTAGCAGCCATGGCAAATTCACCTGGGACCTGCCCTAAGTTCTCGG
>NW_004443961.1:4676785-4678211 GCF_000243295.1 Trichechus manatus latirostris
CCATATTATCCTGACAGCTTTTCACACATCTCCACTATCATATTTCAGTTTCTACCAATGTCTAATCCATTGACTTTATCACACACATCCAACAGCTGTTTCCTCACAGTGATTTGAAACTTTCACCAAGCTACAACCTAGATTCCTATCTTTCCTAGGACATGATTTCATGTAGACACATCCTGAACTCTGTTCTCTGGACAGTAAGTGAAATGCCTAAATCACCTCAGGGTCAGAGTCTGTGCCTTATATTCAGGCTGCATAGAAAACATCCAGAGATTACTGCTGACCACAGATGAAGTTCTCCAAGAAAAAAGTAAACTGCAGTTTGCACTCCATCGCTCCATCCCTTGACACATGTGGACGGCGAAATTGTGGACCTGAAATGTCATCCAAACCTTTGACTCAGTGACGCTGCTTAGTGCTTATTGAAGTGGATTATAGGTTTCCAATTGCTTTTCAGTGATCATGAGGGATTGATGCTTACCCACCCACACTTCTGTCACTGAGTAGCCTGAGGAACAAGTTAGCATAGCAAAATAAACTCCCCTGTAAGGGGTTCCCACAGGTGACTTTGGTCCTTGGGGGGTTCGTCTCCTCCCTCCAAGCAGTAACTGAACCCTGGAGCCATTCTTAAGCTTTTTACAGTTGGAGGCATTTGAGTCAGTTCCATCCTTTCATGAAGCCTGATTTTCCTTAGCCTCTTCTCATTTTCTGGACCTTTTTTCCTCCTCCCTAACCCTCCCTCCAACCAGTCTGGGCCTCCTGGTGCACCTGCAGCCCAGGTGATGCTCAAGTATTGATAAACTCCAGGAGTGCCCCAAAGTCACCAGTAGAAAATAGACAAAGATGTTAGATACTCAACCCTGCAGAAAATACTAGAAGCTTCTTTCTGCAAATTGGACAGTTCTTATGCAGGGTATTCGTGGAATCCACAGACTCTGAAATTCTCAGCTCCACAATACCACCCACTTGTAGTCATCCACAAGGCCAGACCTAGGGGGGCATTTCCAAACCTCTTGTAGAACAGACATGCTCCAAGGCTAAGAGACACCATGACACCCAAGGAATAGGAGTTATTTAATGATATCTTCCCAGCAAGAGTTTGTTCCTTTCTGGGAATTGTGGAGCAGACAAAGTATCCAGGTTCCGGCTAGTATCACTAGAATATCTCATTTAAACATGCATATGTTAAAATTGTTGACGTCTATAAAATATATTGTCAATATCAGATTGCTCATATTGGGATTATATTGGTTGTAGATTATCTTTATGATCTGAGTCTGCTCCCTCCGCATCCTCTTCTAACCCACGGCTTTCTGACTCCACCCTAGGACGCTTCCTATTGCTCTGAGACTGGACATACGTGCTAACTTTTCAAAATGATTTTTAATTTTGACTTTGATTGTTCCTATCCTTTCAAAGT
>NW_004443961.1:4679062-4683476 GCF_000243295.1 Trichechus manatus latirostris
TTCTTTTTTTTTAAACATGTCTGTGGTTGTAGGGGGAGAGGAGGTTTGAACTGGAAAGCAGCAACAGTTCTGTATAGTGAAATTATGTTCCTTACTCTTTGCCCCTTAAAAGTTCCTCTGCCTTGTACGGCATTGTATGATGTACCATACAGCCACTTATTGCGGATTTGAAAAATTACCATAGTTTATGCAAATAACCAGTGCCTTCTACCTTTGTTTGCCAACTGCTCCCTCCCCCTTCAGTGTATTTTGATAAGTACCCTATGCTGATTTTTTTCCCCTCCAACAAGTAAGAAAAAAATTAGCATAGCGGCGCTTAGGGAAATACCTCATGGGATGGGGAGTGGTTGACAAACAAACGTAGAAGTTGTGTGTTATTTGCATAAAAATATGATAATTATAAAAATAAACCTATGAGTTGGTGGTGGTGTTCAGTAGCATGGAGTCAGTTCTGACTCATAACGACCCTATGTATAACAGAACGAAACACTGCCTGGTCCTTTGCCATCCTCATAATCGTAGTTATGCTTGAGCCCTTGTTGCAGTCACTGTGTCAGTTCCTCTCATTGAGGTCTTCCTCTTTTTTGCTGACCCTCTACTTTACCAAGCATGATGTCCTTCTCCAGAGACTGTTCCAGCCTGATAACATGTCCAAGGTACATGAGACAAAGTCTCACCATTCTTGCTTCTAATGAGCATTCTGGCTGTACTTCTTCTAAAACAGATTTGTTTGTTCTTCTGTCAGCCCATGGTATATTCAATATTCTACGCCATCACCACAACTCAAAGGCATCAGTTCTTCCTCAGTCATACTTATTCATTGTACAGTTTTCACATGCATAGGAGGTGACTGAAAACACCAGGGCTTGGGTCAGGAGCACAGCTTTGCTTTTTAACCCTTTAAGGAGGTCTTTTGCAGCAGATTGCCCAATGCAGTGCTTCTTTTGATTTCCTGACTGCTGCTTCCATGGACATTGATAATGGATCCAAGTAAAATGACATCCTTGACAATTCGGTATTTGCTCCATATATCTCTATATTGCTTATTGGTCCAGTTGTGAGGATTTTTGTTTTCTTTATGTTGAGGTGTAATGCATACTGAAGACTGTGTTCTTTGACCTTCATCAGTAAGTGCTTCAAGACTCATCACTTTCAGCAAGCAAGTTTGTGTCATCTGCATATTGCAGGTTGTTAACGAGTCTTCCTCCAATCCTGATGCCACATTCTTCTTCATAGAGTCCAGCTTCTTGGATTAAATGATATAAACCTGACACACACCTTTCTTAGCTTTAAACCACCCAGTATCCCCTTGTTCTGTTTGAATGACTGGCTCATGGTCTATGCACAGGTTCCTCATGAGCACAATTAAGTGTTCTGGAATTCCCATTCTTCGCAATGCTATCTATAATTTGTTATGATCCACAGAGTTGAAAGTACTGCTGCAAATGCAGCCTTTGAGGTAGTTACAGGTAAAGCAATAAGCTTGATAGTACGTGTACTAAATAAACATAGAAAAATATTTGTTTTACAAATATTCTAGGAACATTGTATGACTCCACAGTAAAATATTCCAATAAATTCCCAAAATACAAATCACATGGCCCATATTTTCTTACAATAACCCATTGCCATTGAGTTTATTCTGACTCGTAGCAACCCTATATGACAGAGTAGAACTGCCCCATAGGGTTTCCAAGGCTGTAATCTTTATGGACACTGACTACCATATCTTAATCTTGCAGACTGGCTGGTGGATTCAAAGCGCTGACCTTTCAGTTAGCTGCTGAGCTCTTAAACACTGCGTCACCAGTCTCCTTTTTCTTATAGTGTAGTAAAAGTAGAAATTAAAACATGTGAGATAATGATTCTGCATGTAGAAATTTTTAAGATAATAAACTAAAAAAGGATTAGAATCAATAAGATAATTTAGCAAGATGGCTGGATGTAAGATTTGTTGTTGTTGTTGTTAGATGCCATCTTTTGGTTCTGACTCATAGTGACCGTATGCACAACAGAGTGAAACTCTGCCCAGTCCTGGGCCATCCTCACAATCATTGTTATGCTTGTACCCATTGTTGCAGCAACCTTGTCAATCCATCTCTTTGAGGGTCTTCCTCTTTTTTGCTGACCATCCACTTTAGCAAGCATGATGTCCTTCTTCAGGGATTGATCCTTCCTGATAACATGTCCAAAGTATGTGAGACATAGTCTCTCCATCCTCATATCTAAGAATCATTCTGGTTGTACTTCTTCCAGGACAGATTTGTTTGTTCTTCTGCCAGTCCATGATATATTCAATATTCTTCGCCAGCACCATAATTCAAAGGCGTCAATTCTTCTTCGGTCTTCCTTATTCATTGTCCAGCTTTTGCACGTACATGAGGTGTTTGAAAACACCATGGCTTGGGTCAGGTGCACCTTAGTCTTCAAAGTGATGTCTTTGTTTTTTAACACTTCAAAGAGGTCTTTTGCAGCAGATTTGTCCAATGCAATGTGTCATTTGATTTCTTGACTGCTGCTTCCATGGGTGTTGATTGTGGATCCAAGTAAAATGAAATCCTTTACAACTTCAATATTTTCTCCGTTTATCACGATGTTTGTTTTTGGTCCAGTTGTGAGGATTTTGTTTTCTTTATGTTGAGGTGTAATCCATACTGAAGACTGTAGTCTTTGATCTTCATCTGTAAGTGCTTCAAATCCTCTTCACTTTCAGCAAGCAAGGTTATATCATCTGCATATCGCAGATTGTTAATGAGTCTTCCTCCAGTCCTGATGTTGTGTTCTTCTTCATATAGTCCAGCTTCTCGCATTATTTGCTCAGCATACAGATTAAATAAGTATGGTGGAAGGATACAATCCTGATGCACACTTTTCCTGACTCTAAACCATGCAGTAAGATAAATATCCAAAATTGAAGATATACTGTATGCCAGATACCATTAAAAAAAAAAAAAAAACTATTCACAATACCCATGAGTAAATCACCAACAGAATCCTATCAGGAATTATTTTAGTAACTTGACAAGCACATTTTACTTGGAAGAGAAAATGTGGAAGAAGAGTACAGACAATTATAAAAATCATCTGGACCTGCCAGACATCCAAAATTACTATAGAAGTATGCTATCCAATATGGTAGCCACTACTCATATGTGGCTAGTTAAGTTAAAATTAATTAAAATTAAATAAAATAAAAAATTCAGATTCTCAGATGCACTAGTCACAAGTGTGACTTACTATGTGCATGTGTGTACATATACACGTGTATATATATATATATATATATATATACACGTATATGTATACACACATATATTCTCTCAGCCTATCACTTATCATATATAAATGAACAATTTCTTTTATAAAGATCGGCATAAATCTGGTTCCTATGAGGTGGAGGTTAAAGATGTCCCAAATGTCTAATTTTTCCAAGCTGCTGTACCAGTCCATCATCTCTTAACATCATCTACTCCCTCTTGCCCCAGTACTCTCCCTCCTGTCTTGGGTTCTGTAATTTCTTGTAACATCTCACAGAACTCATGGACCATATAAAGGAAATAGCTCATGAGGTTTTGGAGGCTGGCAAGTCCCAAATTCATGGGTCGGGGTAGACTTCTCCCTGGTCCTCAGTCTCTGCCCAAAGGCACTCAGCTTTTTCGCTCCACTGTCTGGGAAGCCCACTGGGCTATCTCCTGCGGGTCTCTGCTGCTGTTTTCTGCTGCGAGTCTCTTTGGTGGTGGTGGGCTCTCCTCTTTGCTCTGGAATTGGCTCTCTTTTAGGGCAAAACTGACCAATCCCCTTGGTAGACCACAGTTACCCTATTGGATAATCACCTGGGTGAAAGTTACAAGACCATGGCTATAAAGGCCACACATAAAAATAATTAATCTACCACAGTATACATATGTATCTTGTGTGATTGTGTATATATATATACACACATATACATAATATGCTTGTATATATGTGAGAAACAAGAGGCTTAACAAATAACATAATAATAAATAATTTAAAAAACAGCTGACCAGTGCCTAGGATATTGATCATCAGGTGTTCCATTTCATTTTTGACAACTTCCAATATTCCTAGATTCATACTTCGTACATTCCACGTTCCAATAATTAATGGATGTTTGCAGCTGTTTCTTATTTTGAGTCCTGCAATATCAATAAATGAAAGTCCCGAAAGCTTTATTCCATCCGCGTCATTAAGGTCCACCCTATTTTGAGGAGGCAGCTCTTCCGTAGTCTTATTTTGAGTGCCTCAGGTGTAAGTCAGGATTATATCCTTTCACCATACTAATTCAATGTGTATGCTGAGCAAATAATCTGAGGAGCTGGGCTATATGAAGAAGAACGTAGCATCATGATTGGAGGAGGACTCATTAACAACCTGTGATATGCAGATGACACAA
>NW_004443961.1:4684299-4685510 GCF_000243295.1 Trichechus manatus latirostris
AATAAAATAATAAAAAGAGACTACAAGCCTCTAAAATATAGTTAAACCTATTGCCGTTGAGTAGATTCCGACTCCTAGCGACTCTGTATGACAGAGGAGAACTGCCCCGTAGGGTTTCCAAGGAGTGGCTGGTGGATTTGAATTGCTGACTTTTTGGTTATCAGCCGAGCTCTTAACCTCTGTGCAACCAGGGCCCCCAAATATAGTTAACTCAGTAGAAGAAAGGGCAAAGTATATGAACAGGCATTCACAGAAAAATAAATACAGACTGACAATAAATATATGAAAAATGCTAAACTGCATTAGTACTATGGAAAATGAAATCCAAACAACAAATATATGATGTTTATTATCATACTAATATTATCCTGTGATGGTGAGGGTATTGGATAAGGTGCATTCATGCACCGTTTCTGAGAAAGTAAATTAGTGCAACAGTTTTGAGGACAATTTTGCAGTATCTATCAGAATATAAAAGATTCACACCTTTTCTCCCAGCAATTTTATGTCTGGGAAACTACTGAAGTATTTATATGTGTGATCAAAGCTATATGGAACTGTTCAATATATGCATATTTGTAATAGAATGGAACTGAGAACCAGTTAAATGCCTAACAATAAGGGCGTGGTTAAATAAATTATGATGCATTCTTGCTGTGGGTGCAGGATTTAAAACAATAAGAACAAAAATAATAGCTAATACTTGTATTTATAGAGAATTACATTTATTATGTGCCAGGTACTAGTCTATTAACTCATTTGATGCCTAGAACAGTGCCTGGCACATAACAGGTGCATAATCAATATTTTTGGATTGAATGTATTATTCCCATTTTATATGACTTACACATGGCTTGCACATCTGCTGAGCAGCAGAACTAGGAATTGAATGCAGAAGACAGACTCAAGGTCAGGTCTTAACCACTATACCATAACCACCACCACCCCCATTGTGGTATAAAGTATATGGCGATATGGCATAATGGCATATCAGGTCCTTGTTTTAGAGTCACTGAAGTTTTAAATAGTACAATGAAATTATCAGCTTTTATAAAGGCTTCAGGCTGTACCATGTGGAATGGAGTAAGGGCAATAAGATTCATCATGGATTGAATTGTGTCCCCCCAAAATATGTGTCAACTTGGTTAGGCCATGATTCCCAGTATTGTGTGGTTGTCCTCCATTTTGTGATTGATATAATTTTCCTATAT
>NW_004443961.1:4686703-4701548 GCF_000243295.1 Trichechus manatus latirostris
GTCACCACTTTCTTGGTGGTATGAGGTTCCCATGTGTCTCTGCTCTCTTCTCTCTTTTATATCTCAAAAGAGATTGGCTTAAGACACTGTCCAATCTTGTAGATGTCATCAGTATAAGCTCATCATAGTGACAGAGTTCACACCACATAAGGAAATCACATCAGATTACACAGTCATACAATGCTAGAAATCATGACCTAGCCAAGTTGACAGATACTTTGGGGGACACAGTTCAATCCATGACAAGCCTTTAGAGGGAGCTGGCCCTACAGGCATCTTGAGTTCAGACTTCTGGCCTCCAGAACAGTGGGAGAATAAATTTCTCTTGTTTTAAGCCACAAAGTTTGTGGTAATTGGTTACAGATATACTAAGAAAATAATACACTCCCCAAATCCTAGCTTGGTCAGCTGGTGGGTACAGGTGCCATATACTGAGACAGGGAATGAGGAGGAGTCAATTTGAAGGTAAAATGATGAGTTCAGCTTTGCATGAGCTGAATTTGCAGGGTCAGGAAAGCAGTCAAGCAAAGGCATCCCCTTACATGGAGCTCTCTTCTCCCCCCATTGCTCAGTTCCTGAAGGTGCCAGGAGTTGCACTGGGCATCACCTGACTGACCACTCATGCCAGCCCTACACCAAAAGGCAGTTAGGGAGGTGGATCTGAGATTCAGGCAAGAGGTCCACATTGAAGCTACAGGCTTGAGAATTGCCAGCATATGTCCCTTAATTCAGGCCATCCACATAATCATGATCATTTAGGGAGAGGGTATAGAAGCAAAGGATCCTAGGACAGTGCTCTGAGATATGGCAAGATGAGAAGCTGGAGAGGAGACTAAGAAGGATATAAAAACAGTTTATCAGAAAATACTTATGTAGGGAAACTGATAACTCTACCAGAGTAAAACAGTGATCTTCATGACATTTTAGATAAAGTTGATAAAAATAATTCACATTCTCTGTTACTTAGAGGTTCTGTTAGAAAGGAAAAGGAACTCAATAGATCATGCTATGGTTGATGATAACTGGCTGGAAGTGAAGAAGAATGAAATCTCACCAGGACAAGTGATAATATTTAAACTGAACTCTGCAGGGAGAGTCGAAATTTCATGTTATAAAGTATTTCATATCAATACTTAGCCACTCTGGAGAATTATGTACTTGTTTGGACTGAACAGTCTGTGGAAGGAAAACCAAACTACACAGATGTAAGCTGAAGGGAGACTGGCCATGTGTACATATGACATGAAACAGATTTAAGGATGTGACAGATTCAGGTGGGACATAGGACAGAAATGCAGAGCTACCTCTTAACTAATGACATAAAATATAATCACTGCCCATGAAAATAACCACACAAAAACCAGGATGCAAAGACGCACACAAGAACCCAGCCTAGCCCTAGCACACAAAAGTCATCTAATTAATGTGAATTCCTTCCCCATCCCCCAAAACGTAACAGTGAAATTCATAAATACATTAATTTTAATATATGAATTAATTTTTGGCTGATATTTGGTATTGCTCACACTGTGACTTAACAACAACAACTACAAAAACAGCCAAACTGAGGGACGATGAGGTCAGAAATAAGGATACAGAGGAGAGATGAAGTCAGATGAGGAGGAACAGAGAGAGTAGATCATGTGGGGCTTTCAAATTTTCTTCCCAGTGATATTGAAATCGTGTGGAACGTTTTGAGAAGAGAAATGAAAGGGTAATTGATTACTATTTCTTTATGACAGTACATAACTATGCCTCAAAAAGTGTTTTTTAAATCCATCAAAATTAAACCATCAAATAATTTATGAGAACTTTTAGAATCATGTAAATGTAAGTTTCCTAATGTTTGCTCTTCTTGTGACTTCCCATCACTTTATTTGGGATGAAAAGAATACCTTAATATTCAAAGTACCTGTGTGTTTATTTTGGAGAAAGCAAGGAAGAACAGGGTCTGCTCTGTGAATAGTTTTGAAAATAGGAGGAATCCCAAAGACAGAAAGTGGTAGAGAAGAAAGTAATGCAGTCAAAACTTGTGGTGTACAGATAGAAAGAACAAATTGCTGAGAGTCAGTTCTCCATGGACCACTCAAATTTCTGCATGCCTTGTGAGCAAAGGCACTGACTGCCTTTATTCTGCAATGTATTTTCATGGGTGTCTTGAAAATAGCAAAAGCCTTGAAGATAGGGATAGTGTTGACTTCCAAAGACATTATAAAATATTAGGGTTCCCTAAGCTCAGACTAAAGGAGCCCTGGTGAACATGGGATAAGGAGGAGTCCTGGGAGAGAATGAAGTACTGAAAATCACAATTAGAAATATGCTTGTGAACAAACAAGATATGAATAGAAGGGTTAGATCAACAACAAAGATTCAATGACTAAAGTGTGTCTCTTGAAAAATATTGACTTTCTTCCTTAAGTTTTACATTCTATTGGTCTGTTTCCTCATCTGAGATGAATCGCTACAGTGAGGACTTAATCTCAGAGACTTACTTATGATTAGCCATGTATTGGATTTGGAATTTGAGAATTGCTGTCTTCATACTCTGTAATTCTGTGTATAGACATTTGATGGAGGAGAAGAGCTTGTTATTAAAGTTCATTTTCTTTATAAATTCTGGTTAAAAATGTACAAGTATCTATGTTGTGATGGTATATTATGTATGATAGCTTGGCAAAGTGACAGTGCTCAGTTGTTTGGTCAAACACTAGCCTAGATGTTGCCATGAAGGTATTTAGTCATGATTGTTTTTATAAATCAGTTGATTTTAAGTAAAGCAGATTACCCTCCATCATGTGGTTACACCTCATCCAATAATTTGAAGGCCTTAGGAGCAAAAACTGAGCTTTCCTTGAAAAGAAATTCGGCTACCAAATTGTAATGTATACATCTGACCAGCCCCCAAAATGCATGAGCCAATTTCTTAATATTAATCTCATTCTCATTCTCTCTCTGTTAATCTTTTCCTCAGCCTTTCCCTAAGGGATGTACAGCATTTTATCAGGGTGCCTGTGCACTGGGAAAAAGGAAGCAATCAGATTTTGGGGGGTACTGGACATTAGCTCTGAACTAGCACTAATTTTGAGACCCAAAATATCATTGTGTTTCATACTCAGGATCGGGGCTTATGGAGATCAACTCATCAATGACATTTTAGCTCAAGTCCGTCTCTCAGCGGGTCCAGTGGGTCCCTGAGTATATCCTGTGTTTATTTCCCCAGTTCTGGAATGCATAATTGAAATAAAAATAGAAAGTGGAGGAATCCCCACATTGGTTCCCTAACCTGTGGAGTGAGGGTTATTATGGTAGGAAATGCCAAGTGGAAGTCACTACAATTGCCTCTACCTAGGAAAATAGGACAGCAAAAGCAGTACTGCATTCCTGGAAGGATTACAGAGATTATTGCCACCATCAAAGACTTGAAGGAGGCAGGGGTGGTGATTCCTACCACATCCCCATTCAACTCTCTTTGGCCTGTGCAGAAAACAGACCCAGATGTGGTTTCGTTGCTTAAGCAAATTAACACATCTCCTGATACCTGGTACACAGCTATTGATCTGGCAAATGCTTTTATCTCAATACCTATTAGTAAAGACAACCAGAAGCAATTTGTTTTAAACTGGCAAGGCCAGCAATACACCTTCATTGTATGACTTCAGTGGTATATCAGCTCTCCAGCACTATGTCATAATTTAGTCCACAGGGTCCTTGATCACCTTGACTTTCCACAAGATATCATTCTGGTCCATTATATGATGACATGCTTATTGGACCTAGTGAGCAAGAAGTATCAACTGCTCTAGACTTATGGGTGAGACATTTACAAGTAAGAGGGAGTAAAATAAATCTGACAAAAATTCAGGGTTCTTCAACCTCAGTGAAATTTGTAGGGTCTGGTGGTGTGGGAGGAGTTCCTGGGAAGCACAGATGGTTAATCCCTGGAGTACTAACCAAATGATTGGCAATTCATACCCACCTTGAGGTAGTTTGGAAGTAAAGCTTGGTGATCCGCAAGGTCACAGCCTTGAAAATACCGTGTGGAGTACAGTTCTACTGTGCATACTTGGTGTCACCAAGTCAGAATCTACTCGATGGCAACTAGTGGTGTGGGGCACGTTGACATATCCTCTCTAAGGTGTAAGGTAAGTTGTTTTATTTGGCCCCTCCTAGAACTAAAAAGGAGGCAGAATATGCAGTGAGTGGCTTTGGTGGGAACATAGTCCTCATTTGGATGTGCTACTCTGGCACCAAGTGACCCACTAAGCTGCTAGTTTTGAGTGGGGCTCAGAATAAGAGGGTTCTGCAGCAGGTCCAAGCTGCTGTGCTGCCCCTTGGGCTATACTTTCCAGTAGACCCAAAGGTGCTTGAAGTTTCAGTGATAGATAGGGGTGCTGTTTGTAGCTCTAGGCAGGCAATTATGCATGAACTGTAGCGTAGACCCTTAGGATTTAGGAACAGAACTCGTCATCCTTCAGAGATAACTAGTCTTTTGTGAAACAGCTTTTGGCTTGCTACTGGGCCTTAGGAGATATTGAACGCTTAACAATGGACCACCAAGTTACCATGTGACCTGAGCTACACATGTTGAACTGGGTGTAGTCTCTGACGCATCAAACCATAAATTTGGGCATGCACAACAGTACTGCACCATCAAATGGAAGTCGTATATATGAGATATGGCTTGAGTAGGTCCTGAAGGCACAAGTAAGTTATATGAGGAAGTGGCCCAAATGCCATGATTACCTTCTCCCCACTCCTGCTACATTACCTTCTCTCTCCTAGTGCACACCTATAGCCTTATGGGGAGATTCTTATGACCAGTTGACTAAAGAAGATAAAACCGGGTCCTGATGTACAGACGGTTCTGTGTGATATGCAGGCAGCATCTGAAAGTGGACAGCTACAGAGCTACAGTCCCTTTCTGGGACATCCCCTGAATGATAGTGGTGAAGGGAAGGCCTCCCAGTAAGCAGAACTTTAAGCAGTCCAGGTGGTTGTTCATTTTACTTGGAAGGAACAATTGTCAGAAGTGCTAAAATATAGCAATTCATGGGCTGTGGTCAGTAGTGTGGGTAAATGCTCAGGAAGTTAGAAGGAACATGACTGGAAATTGGTTACAAGGAGATCTGGGAAAGAAGTGTGTGGATAGACCTCTCTAAATGGGCAAAAAACAGAAAGATATTTATATGCCATGTGAATGTTCACCAAAGGAGAGGAATTTAATAATCAAATAGATAGGATGATAGATTCTGTGGATACCAGTCATTCTCTTTCCCCAGCTACTCCTATCATTGTCCAATGGGCTCAAGAACAATGTGGCCATGGTGGCAGGGATGGAGGTTTTGCATGGGCTCAGCAACATGGACTTCCACTCACCAAGGCCAACCTGGCTATAGTCACTGCTTTGTCCCCAGTTTGCCAGCAGCAGGGAACAAGACTGAGTTTCCCATAAGGCACCATTCCCCAGGGTGATCATCCAGCAATAGAAGGGACAGCGTTTTCTTCTTGCTAGAATAGACACTTACTCTAGGTATAGATTTGCCTCCCCTGCATGCACTGCTTCTGCCAAAACTACCATCTGGGGGCTTACAGAGTGCCTTAATGCTTGTCATGCTATCGGCTCACCATTGCTTCTGATCAAGGACTCACTTCACAGAAAATTAAGTGTGGAAATGGGCCCATTATCATGGAATTCACTAGTATTATCATGTTTCCCATCACCCTGAAGTTAGCTTGATAAAAAGGTGGAATGGTCTGTTGAAGATTCAATTACATTACCAGCTAGTTGGCAATACCTTGCAGAACTGGGGTAATGTTCTTCAGGAGGCTGTACATGTTCTAAATCAGTGCCCAGTATATGATGCTGTTTCTTCCATAGCCAAGATTCATGGGGCCCCGGAATCAAGGCATGGAAATGGGAGTGGCACCAGTCATTACTACGTCTAATTATCCACTAGCAAAATTTTTACTTCCTGTCCTTGTGACCTTATATTCTGCTGGTCTAGAAGTCATTGTCCCAAAGCGAGAAATGCATTCGCCCAGAGACCCTTCAGTAATTCCATTGAACTGAAAATCGAGACTGTTACCCAGTCATTTTGGACCCCTCATGCCTCTGACTCAACAAGCAAAGAAGGAATTTACTATACTGGCTGAGGTGATTGATCCTGATTACCAAGGGGAAATGGGACCACTACCACACAGTAGAAGTAAGGAAGAGTATGTCTGGAAAGCAGGGGATCCCTTAGGACATTTCTTAGTACTGCCATGCCATATGATTAAAGTCAGTGGAATCACAACAGCCCAATTCAGGCAGGACTACTAATGGCCTACTCCCTTCAGGAATGAAGGTTTGGGTCACCCCATCAGGCAAAGAACTACAACCAGCTGAAAGTCTTGCTGAGAAGAAAGGGAATGTGGAAAGGGTATGGAAGAAGGCAGTTAAAAAATACCAGCTGCAACCATGCAACCAGCTGCAGAAGTGAGAATTGTAATTTTTATGGGTGTTTCTTTTTTGTTTTGATACGAATATGTTTGTGTGGTATATGTATATGTATGTGTGTGTATATACACACACATATATATATAGTCGTCGTTTGGTGCTGTCCACTCGGTTCCGACTCATAGCGACCCTTTGTACAACAGAACAAAACACTGCCTGCTCCTGTGCTATCCTCATAATCATTGTTATGCTTGATCGCATTGTAGCAGCCACTGTGTCAATCCATCTTGTTGAGGATCTTCCTCTTTTTTGCTGACCCTCCACTTTACCAAGCATGATGTCCTTTTCCAGGGATTGGTCCCTCCTGATAGCATGTCCAAAGTATGTGAGACAAAGTCTCGTTTGTCATCCTTGCTTCTAAGGAGCATTCTGGCTGTACTGCTTTCAAGACAGTTTGTTCTTTTGGCAGTCCATGATATATTGAATATCCTTTGCCAACACCACAAATCAAAGGGGACAATTCTTCTTCAGTCTTCATTATTCATTGTCCAGCTTTCCCATGCATATAGGCAATTGAAAACACCCTGGCTTGGGTCAAGGGCACCTTAGTCCTCAAAGTGACATCTTTGCTTTTTAACACCTAAAGAGGTCTTTCACAGCAGATTTGCCCAGTGCAGTGCATCGTTTTGTTTCTTGACTGCTGCTTCCATGGGTGTTGATTGTAGATCCAAGTAAAATGAAATCCTTGACAATTTCAATTTTTTCTCTGTTTCTTGTGATGTTGCTTATTGGTCCAGTTGTGAGGATTTTTGTTTCTTTATGTTGAGGTATAATCCATGCAGAAGGCTGTAGTCTTTGATCTTCATCAGTAATTGCTTCAAGTCCGCTTCACTTGCAGCAAGCAAGGTTGTGTCATCTGCATATTGCAGGTTGTTAAAAGAGTCTTCCTCCAATCCTGATTTCACATTCTTCTTCATATAGTCCAGCTTCTCAGATTATTTGCTCAGTGTATAGATTGAATAAGTATAGTGAACGGATACAACCCTGATGACACCTTTCCTGACTTTAAACCATGAAGTATCCCCTTGTTCTGTTTGAATGACTGCCTCTTAATCTATTTACAGGTTCTTCCCCCTCAGTCCTCTTATTCTTGTTGGGTAGGATTACATAGGTACACTAGTGGGCTGTCTCACCCACTAGGCAATATGGCAGTAGTCACTGTCAATCCCAATTTTGGCAGATAGGGAGGAAGGTACAATCCATCTCATCAGGCCCTTGGGAATTCTGACATACATGTTCAGGGGTATAGTTACAGTTTCTTGCTTAGGGATCACCCCTGCTTCCAGCACCCACAGCTGCATCCTTGGTCCTGGAACTGCGGCATCTGGCAGGATAAAAGCAATTTCAGGTGATGTGGGGAAGAACTGTACAGTGGCACCAGCATCCTCCCCCACCCCCTGTTCCCTGTTTCCCCCAGAGAAGCACAGGAGTCTGTCCACTGTGATTCTCCCATTGTCCCCCTCAAGTTGAGGATGAGCACACACTCATGAAAGCATTTGAGACAGCTCTTCATGCCTTTATGTCCTCCCATTTTAGATAACAAATGTTTCAATTGCCCATTCCAATTCTCTATCAAACCATTACTCTGAGGGTGGTATGCAACACAGTGTATGCATTTACTATGATGTTTCTTGGCACATTTCTGCACCCTGTCGGCTATAAAGTGTGTTCCTTGGTCTGATGAAATATAACTTGGTGGCCAAAATTGGTACAATGTCTTTTGTTCCAATCCCTTAATCGTGATTTTGACATTTGCATCTGTCACAGGATATGCAAAGCCAAGTCCAGACTAAGTATCTATTCCTTTCAGGACCCATTTGTAGCCACTTGGTGCCACCAGTGTCACTGGTCCAATATAATCAACTTGCCAGTTATGTGCAAGGCCTTCCTCCCAGGGAATCTGCCCCATTACCATCTGCAACCTCTATCTTTCTTGCTGGCTGACTGAGCAGTCCTTATTGGCATTTTGTGCCTCTGAAGTTTCAAGGGGGTGTATGTCTAGATTCAGCCCATCTCTGCATTGCTGTAGCACCCCCATGTCCACTCGTTTCATGGACTCAATTGGCCACCTCAAGTGAGCATACCAGCAGGTTCACTTGCTGATTCCGTTTACCTTCTGATCCAGGAAGCAGTTTTTTTTCTGATGGTCATCGACATGTCTCTGATGCTCTGATACTCCCTCTAAGTTCCCAAAGTGTTTTCCATAGGTTCATGTCCCACATGGGTGTCTCCTTAATAGTCCAATTGTCCATCTCCCATTTGTCTGACCATATAGCCGGGCCGTTGGCTACTGCCCATGAATCGGTAAAAATCCGAACATATGGGCTCTCACCATTGCACAATTCTTCCATCATGGCTAGGAAGACAGCATGCAGTTCAGCCCATTGAGCTGATCTGTTCTTAGTTTCATTAGTCAGAGTCTTTCCATATGCTCGTCTTAATGCAGCAACTTTCTATATCACATGTTGTCCATGTATTGTGGAACTGCCATCCGTGAACAAAGTAGCCTTCTGCTGGTCAGCAGAAAGTTGTTCATAGGGCACTGTCCATATAGCAGTGGGTTCTGGCAGCTTCTCAGGTAGTTTCAGGGTAGGACCTATGGGAAAAGAGGTTACCTGCTAGTGGATATGATGGATGCATCCCTGCATCCCTCAGCAGCTTATTCTTGTATGAACCATTTCCATTGTATTATGAAGCTATTTTGGGTACCGCCTTCCTTATTAAGTGTTTCCCTGACATCACCCAAGACATTATAGGTATTTCAGGTCTCATGATAATTTTATGTCCTTCTGTCATTGAGACAGTCTCAATCACTGCCCGATAGGAGGTGAGCAATTGCCTCTCAAATGCCATGTATCATGCTGCAGCATCTGGAAACTTTTTAGTCCAGGATCCCAGTGGTGACCATAGGGCAGCATTCTCCGGTTTTTGCCATAAGCTCCATTCTGCATAAGCACGTGTGGCAGACACCTCCAAAATCATGTCTGAATGCAGATAAGGGCCTAAAGGCAGGGAGAGTGAGACTGCTTTTTGTAATTCAGACAGCCTGCTGTTGCGTGGCCCCCATTTGAATGCAGTTTTCTTCTGAGTGGTTTTAAGGATGGGGGCCAGCAATATTCCCAGATGTGGAATATGCATTCTCCAAAATCCAAATAAACCAACCAAACGTTGAGTCTCCTGCTTAGTCTTAGGGTTAGGTAGTGACAACAACTTATTCTTAGTTGCCTGTTGAATGTCAAGGTGGCTTCTGCCCAAGTTATTCCCAAGAATTTCACCATTTGGGCATGGCCTGGGATTTTTGCTGGATTTATTAACCAGCTTTGTTGGCCATGTAGGCCACCACTGTATTCAAATCAGCCCTAGCCTGTTCTTCAGTGTTTGATATTAACATAATATCATCAATGTAATGTATCATTATACTCACTATCTGCAGCAAGTCCATGTCTCTTCTAACTAAACTATGACAGTAATTTGGTGAATTCAGGTAATCCTGTGGCAATGTAGTAAAGTAAGTTGAGATCCTTCCGACATGAAAGCAAACTGCAGCTGGCTTTTTTCTGAGATTGTTATGGAGAAAAAGGCATTTGCAAGATCCATCACTGAGTACCAGTCTCCTTTAGCCTGCTGCATTGTTGATACCATGTCTAGAACAGCTGAAGCCACACAGGTGGCACTACTTTATTTAGGCCTCAGTAGTCTACTGGCAGCCTCCATGAGCCATCTTCCTTTTTCACAGGCCATACAGGGCTGTCATACAGAGAATTTGTTGGCACCACTACTCCAGCCTTTAGTATGTCTTTAATCAAGGCAATAATCTTTTGTCCACCAGCTATCCTATACTGTTTCAAATTAACAGCCTGAGTGCGTTTGCACAATTCTAATGGTTCCCATTTGGATTACACCTCAACATAAAGAAAACAAAAATCCTCACAACTGGACCAGTAAGTAACATCATGATAAACGGGGAAAATATTGAAGTTGTCAAGGATTTCATTTTACTTGGATCTGCAGTCAACACCCATGAAAGCAGCAGTCAAGAAATCAAACGACACATTACATTGGGCAAATCTGCTGCAAAAGACCTCTTTAAAGTATTGAAAAGCAAAGATGTCACCTTGAAGACTAAGGTGCGCCTGACCCAGGACTTGGTATTTTCAATTGCCTCCTATGCATGTGAAAGCTGGACGATGAATAAAGAAGACCGAAGAAGAATTGACGCCTTTGAATTGTGATGCTGGAGAAGAATATTGAATATACCATGGACTGATAAAACAATGAACAAATCTGTCTGGGAGGAAGTACAACCAGAATGCTCCTTAAAAGCAAGGATGGCGAGACTACCTCTCACTTTGGACGTGTTGTCAGGAAGGATCAGTCCCTGGAGATGGACATCATGCTTGGTTAAGTAGAGGGTCAGCAAAAAAGAGAAAGACCCTCAATGAGATGGATTGACACAGTGGCTGCAACAATGGGCTCAAGCATAACAATTGTAAAGATGATGCAGGACCGGGCTGTGTTTCGTTCTGTTGTACACAGAGTCGCTTTGAGTGAAACCTACTTGATGGCACCTAACAACAATGGTTCCCATTTAGCATGTCAAATCAATACTGGCCTAAGGGCAGATTTACACGCCTTTGGCTTTACAATATCAGATAGAGGGAGTATTCCCCAGTTAGATATAATATCAATACCAATAACACATTCAGGTAAGGGAGATGCAACCACTTCATACAAGATCTGTTTAAATCTTCCAGTTCTCATGCAGACTTTCACCTTGGTTCCGTCAACCATTGCATCCCCGTATACCCCAAGTCTAACCTTAGACCCCTTCAAAATTTTATTGACAGGTTTTATGATTACAGTACATTGAGCTCCCATGTCCAGGAACCCCAAGAAGGGCTCTTCCCCACCCAGGCCATTTGACCTACACTTGTGCGTATGACCTTGCATCCCCTGCTGGGGGCTGGACCCGAAGACCCTGGCTCCTTCGTCAATCCTTATCTTGATCAACTAGCTGAGCATCTGCTTCAAATGGTCCCAGGTCAGAATTCCCATCATAAATACCTCCTGACTAGGGTAAATAGGACAGAGTTGTTCAGGCCCCTTTAATGTCCTGGACCAGCAGGAATTTCCATCGGTCCACCCAACCTCCTGTAATGCTGCCTTAGAACCTTTGTCTCAACTCCATCAATGTCTGCTATATTCATTCCATTTCTTAGTAATCATCTGAAAATCTCTGTCCTGCTGGGATAAGTCCTTTCCCCATTGCCTCTCCCCATTCTCGTATGAATCACCCTTATGTTTCTTGCATCTGTAAGATCCATGCGGGAAAGCTGTGCCAACAGATCTGACAAGGCTTCTCGGATTGTTGCTTTGTTTTGCAGTAGCAAGGTTACATGTGCTGCCCATGTAGAAGGGGCTGTCTTGATTACCATATCTACCATGACCTGTGTAAGGGACATACTCACTGGATGAATATCATGATCACCATAAAACCATTCCAGCATGGCTTGCATAGGCAGCTCATCAGCTGCTTCCTCTGGAGTGTTCCAATGGCTATTTAGAGGGGAAGAGGGGCAGTTTCCCTTCTCAGGTAAACAAATCTCACTGCAAATTTTATCTAGTCTGCCAGGCTCGCCGTCCCCTCTGGGCTAACTTGCTGTGTAAATGAATCTTGTATCATCATTCGTGACTGTTCCATAGTGAGTTGTGGGTCTTGGATCAACCGAAACATACTCATCCATTCTGCAGCATTCAAAACTAAAGACACTGCCCCTAAATTAGTTACTCTCACGATCCATTTTAGTAACATTTCCTGAGAAGCTGACAATACCGATCTACAAATTGAAGCAATTCCTTTACACTATACCCTCTGGTTTCTGTAGTTGCTTGGTTTTCCCCATTTCCCTCCTGGACTACCTTCTTGGTGACCAATGGTCGTAGAGGGACTGCCTGTTGTTCTGACCCTATTTTTCCTTTCCGAGTCATTCCTGAGACTAGCTATCGTAGCTCTGACCAGACCGGATCTGGGCTTAGTTCAATGCTAAAATCAGCCCCTACATTCTTCTTCCCAGCCATTGCATTTATTACAGATAACAGAAACCAAGAAATTGTGTCTCTGGCCCTTTCCTTATCACTCTGTATTTCCATATGCATCCAACCAGCCACTTCCTCAGGAGTTAGATTCACCCCTCCTAAATCCCATGAATAGCTTTTGCCTTGGGTAACTGATACGATATAACAGCTGCTTCAACCTATGGATGTTTTTTATCCCATCTAGAAAGCAAAGGTTTCTCATTCTCCTGTTTATCCTCTTTTTTCCTAAACCACATATTCCAGTGAGTCTGGACCGATGCAGCGAAACCCACCATTCTGACACCAACTAAACAAATAATTTCTTTTATAAGGATCAGCACAAAGCTGGTTCCTATGAGATGGAGGTTAAAGATGTCCCAAATGTCCAACTTTTCCAAGATGCTGTACCACTCCATCATCTCTAACATCAACTACTCCCTCTCCCCTCAGTACTCTCCCTCCTGTCTTTGGGTTCCCTAATTTGCTGCAACGTCTCACAGAACTCACAAACCCTATAAAGGAAACGGCTCACATGGTTGTGGAGGCTGGCAAGTTCCAAATTTGTGGGTGAAGTGTAGGCATCTTCCAAGCCATGTGGCTGCAGGGGCTGATGAACCCAAACAAACAGTTCAGACCACAGGCTGCTGGCTCACAAGGCTATGGAAGCTGACGAATCAGATCACATGATAGGTCTTCGGCCCAAGGGCCTGTGGAGGCTGGCGAATAATCAGCAGGTCAGACAGCAAGTCTCCGGCTTGAGTCCCAAGAACTGAAGGTCAGTGGATCACGAACCAGACGCGGGATCCAGATGCAGAGAGTGAGCCTCGCCAGGACACACAAATATATCTTAGTTTCAGGGAAGGGTGTAAGTTTCATAAGGGTGGGGCTTGAGTCATGCCCTCCTGCAAGGCTTTGACCCAAGACACACCCTACACCAATCCTCCCTCATCAACATGTAGAGGTCAGGATCCACAACACATAAAATGGACGACAACCATACAATATTGGGAATCATGGCCTAGCCAAGTTGACACATAACCCCAACCATCACAGATTCCATATACCCTATTTGCATAGTCCCACTCAATCACTGTGTGTGATTCACAAAGACCATGGCTAGAAGGGTCATATGAAGTAATTTGTTGCACTGCAGGTATCCGTATTTTGTCATGATCCACAGAGTCGAGTGCTTTTGCCTAGTCAATAAAACACAGGGAAACACCTTTCTGGTATTCTCTGCTTCAGCCAAGATTCATTTGACATTAGTAATGATGTCCTTTGCTCCATGTACTCTTCTGAAATGGTTTGTAAACTCTAAAATAGTGGGCATAAGTTACGTTCCTAAACTAAGCTAGTTCTTCAGTAATATACAGCAGACACTGATATTTTTGTTCTCTTCTGTATATATATATTCATTTTTTGATTAAAACAAAAACCTAATTAGCTCAAGTCTCTTAGAATGCTAAAGCTGTGAGAAATTTGAATAGTTTGAAAAATGCTTGAATTTTATGGGCGCCGACTAACTTAAATTGATTTGGTGTCCAGTCTGATAGTTTGCAATGAATAGTTCCATGAGACACAAATACCTTATCAAATCTATCAGGAAGGTCCAATTTTTGTGGCTTTATGTACATCTGTTCCAAAAGTCAATATCAATGAAAACATTTTGGTGTATTGTACTTGTCCATTATACCTGCTGTTAGGCATTGTATAAATTGTATGGTTAAAGTGATAAAGATATTATTGTTATTTTAAGTTAATAGCATTAAATATCAATGTCTTGTGGTGGGTTCTCTAAAGAAGCAAAATTAGTGAAGTATATATATAGAGAGAGAGAGAAAGAGAGAGAGAGATTTATATCAAGGAAATGGCTCATGCAGTTGTACAGGCTGGAAAGTCCCAAATCCCAGGGGGTCAGGCATCAGGCTGGAGTCTTGTCTTGACTCATATAGCTGCAGGGGCTGATGAGCCCAAGATCGGCAGGTCAGACTGCAGGCTGTCAGCTCATGGGCTGTGGAGGCTCAGGAATCCAAGGTTGTCAGGTAAAATGGCAGGCTGCAGGCTCAAGTCCCATGATCCAGAGTTCAGATGATGACAATCTGAATGAAGGATCCAGAGCACAGTCAAAGCCCACAAGCTTTACCAAAATGTCCATATATGTTGGCTGCAGGCCATACCTCCAAGGAAACTTCCTTTCAACTGATTGGCTGCTCAGGGCATATCTCATTATGGAGGAGATTACATTATATCAGATCTCATCATGGAAGTGAT
>NW_004443961.1:4701648-4795396 GCF_000243295.1 Trichechus manatus latirostris
CCAGCCAAGTTGATACAGAACCTTAACCATCACAGTCTACCCCTTGTCATCTTGGTACCTGTACACATCTCCTTAGACTATACATAATCTCTAAATACAGAGAATTACAAAGTCCCTAATATGCCCCTAATATGATACAACTGACACGTGCAACTGAGAACGCACTAGACTATTTAAATCTTGTACTTTTTAAGTGAAGAGAACAAAAATATTTGATGCACACACACATGAGGAAGAAACTCATAAAAATTACTGTCCTCATTTCTGCAGCTGGTCACTGGTTGTAGCTGGTACACAGAACTACCTTCTTCCACCACTCATTCCGTATTCCCTTTATGCTCAGCAAACACCTCAGCTGGTCATGGTTCTTTGCCTGGTGGAGTGACCCAAAGCTCCATTCCTTAAGGGTCTAGGCCATTAGTAGTCATGTCGGAATTGGGTTGCTATAGTTTTCCTTTCACTTTAACCATAGGGCATGTTACTACTAAGAGACCCCCTAAGGGATCTCTTGCATTCCAGACACACTCTTCTTTCCTTCCATTAGGTAATATCAATCTGATTTCCTCTTGGTAATCAGGATCAGTCACACCAGCCATTATGGTAACTCTCTTCTTTGTTGATCCAGAGGCATGAGAAATCCAACATGACTGAGTGGCATTCTCTAACTTCCAGTTCAATGGACTCAGTGATGTGTCTCCAGGCAGGTGCATCCCTCCCTTTTGAACTAAGACTTCTAGACGCCCAGAGCATAGGGTCACGGGGACTGGAAGGAAAAATTTAATGAGTGGGTCACTAGGGGTAATAGTAACTGATGCCATTACCATTTCCATCCCTTGATTCCTTGATCCATGAATCCTATCTATGCAAGAAACTGTACCATATATTGGATGCTGGTTTTGAGCATATACAGCCTCCTGGAGAGCATTGCCCCAACCCTGCAAGATATTGCTACCTAGCTGGCACCATAATTGTGTCTTTAGAAGGCCATTCCATTGTTCTGTCATGCCAGCTGCTTCAGGATGATGGGGAATATGGTAAGACCAGTGAATTCCATGAGCATGGACTCATTTCTGCACTTCATTTGCTGTGAAGTGAGGCCCTTGATCTGAGGCAATGCTGTATGGGATATCGTGACAGTGGATAAGGCATTCTGTAAGTCCATGGATGGTAGTTTTGGCAGAAGCCCTGCTTTCAAGGAATGAAAATCTATATCTGGAGTAATTGTATAAGAGCAAAACATTGCCCCTTCATAATGGAAGTGGTCCAATGTAATCAACCTGCCACCAAATTGCTAGCTGATCACCTGGAGGAATGGTGCCATATTGAGTACTCAGTGTTGGTCTCTGTGCCAGCAGATTGGGCACTGAGCAGTGGCTCTAGCCAAGACAGCCTTGGTGAGTGGAGGTCTGTTTTACTGAGACCATGCATAACCTCCATCCCTGCCACCATGGCCACTTTGTTCATGAGCCCATTGGGCAATAATGGGAGTGGATGGGGGCGGGGGGAAGAGCGTGACTGGTTTCCATAGAACATGTCATCCTGTCCACTTGATTGTTAAAATCTTCCTCTTCCAAGGTCATCCAGTGAGCATTCACATGAGACATAAATACCTTCACTTCTTTGGCCCATTCAGGGAAGTTTACCACATACCTCTTCTCCATAAATCCTTGTCTCCAATTTTCCAATCATATTCCTTCTAAGTCCCTGACCATCCAGCCAAACCATTGGCCACAGCCCATGAATCAGTATACAATCATACATCTGCCCATTTCTCCTTCCAAGCAAAGTGAACAACCAAGTGCTCCAAGTTCTGCCAATTGGGAGGATTTCTCTTCACCACAGTCCTTCAGAGAAGTCCCAGAAAGGGGCTGTAGTGCTGCTGCTGTCCACTTCCAAGCAGTTCCTGAGTATCGTGCAGAATTATCTGTAAACGAGGCTCAAGTTTTCTTTTCCTTGTCTACTGATCGTAAGGAACTCCCCATGAGGCCACAGGTGCAGACTGGGAGATGGAAGGTAATGTGATAGGAGTGGAGACCATGAACATTTCAGCCACTTCCTCCTGCAGCTTACTTGTACCTTCAGGTCCTGTGCAGGCCCGATCTTGTATATACCACTTCCACTTAATGATGGAGTGCTGCTGTGCACGTATGAATTTATGGCTTGTGATGGTCAGCTCAGGCACGATGGTGACTTGGTGGCCCCTGGGTGAAGTGTTCAGTCTCTACCAACAAGCTTTCTTAGCTGGGTTCTCTAGAGAAGCAAAAGCAGTAAAGTGTGTGTGTGTGTGTGTGTGTGTGTGTGTGTGTATACACACGCATACATACACGTATATATATACACACACACACATATATGTATATATATACACACACACATATATATATATAGAGAGAGATTTCTCTGAAGGAAATTGCTCACGTGGTTGTAGAGGCTGTATCATCCCAGGTCTGTGGGTTTGAAAAAAGGCTTATTCTGATTCACATAGCGACAGGAGCTGGTAAACCCGAGATTGGTAGGCTGGAGAGCAGGGCTGTTGCTCACAGGCTGTGAAGATCTACGAATCCCAAGATCAGCAGGCAAGACGGCAGGTAAGCTGCTAGCTCAAGTCTGAAGAACCAGAGGTCAGACGAACAGGAGCCAGGTGCAGGATCCAGAACAAGGAAAAGCCCCCGAGCCTTGCCTGAATGTCCACCCACACTCAATGCAGGCCACAGGCTCAAGAAAACTCCCCTTCAACTGATTGGGAGTGATCACATATCAAATCATGGGGATGATCACATATCACATCTTAACAGGGAAGCGGTCACAATAATATACGATTGGCAAAACACTGAGAATCATGGCCCAGTCAAGTTGACATAACATCTTAACCATCACACAAGCCAAAAGCTGTTTCTCAAAAGGAAAGTAGTTATTTGCATAGGATGGCAGGGCTTTGCTTCAAAATCCTAAGGGTCTGCAGTGTGATTCACCAATAGGGGCCTTCCAAAGACTCCAAACAGCATCTCTGTCTGCCACCGACACTTCAAGCACCATCAGATCAGCTGAAGCATATGGTCCAAGTGGCAGAGCAGATTGCACAGCAGCCTGAACCTGTTACAGAGCCTTCTCTTGTTCTCAGTCACACTCAAAAGTAGCAGCTTTTGTAGTCACTTAATAAATAAGCCGGAGTAGGACACCCAAATGAGGGTATGTTGCCTCCAAAATCCAAAGAAGCCCACTAGGCAGTATGTCTCCTTTTTAATTGTGGGAGCATCCAGATACTATAACTTATCCTTCACTTTAGAAGGCAAATCTCGACATGCCCCATGCCAGTGGACCCCTAGAAACTTAACTGAGGTGGAAGGTGTCAGAATTTTTGTTGGAATAATTTCCTACTGTGTAGCACACAAATGTTTTACAATAAGTCCAGAGTCATTGATACTTCTTCCTTACGAGGTCCATTCAGCATAATGTCTTCAATGTAATGGACCAGTGTGAAGTCTTGTGGGAGGAAAAGGAGATCAAGTTCCCTGTGGACTAAATTATGACCTAGGGTTTGAGAGTTGATATACCACTGAGGTAGGACAGTGAAGGTGTATTGCTGGCCATGCCAGCTGAAGGCAAATAGCTTCTGGTGGTCCTTCGAAACAGGTATGGAGAAGAAGCATTAGCCAGATCAATAGCTGCATACCAGGTACCAGGACATATATTAATTTTCTCAAGCAGTGAAGCCATATGTGGAACAGCAGCTGCAGTTGGAGTCACTACCTGGTTAAGTTTTTAATAGTTCACTGTCATTGTCCAAGATTCATCTGTTTTTTGCACAGGCCAAATAGACAAATTAAATGGGGATGTGGTGAGAATCACCACTCATGCATTGTTGAAGTCCTTGATGATGGCAATAATCTCTGCAATCCCTCCAGAAAAGTGGTATTGTTTTTGTTTTACTATTTTCCTAGGAGGAGCAGTTCTAATGGCTTCCACTTAGCCTTTCCTACCATAATAACCCGTACTCCACATGTCAGGGATCTAATATGTGGGTTCTGCCAGTTGCTGAGTATGTCCATTCCAATTATGCATTCTGGAATTGGGGAAATTACTACAGGATAGGTTCAAGGACCCAATCGACCTACTGTGAGAGGACATGAGCTAACATTCCATTAATAACATGACCTCCATATGCCCTACTTTTACAGGTGGAACAGTGATGTTTGGAGTCTCTTGGAATTAGTGTCACTTCACAGCTAATATTCACTAACCCCTGAAAAAGTCTGCTTATTTCCTTTTCTCCAGTGAATACTCACTGTTGTAAAAGACCATAGATCCCTTTGGGAGGCTGGGAGAAAGATTAACAGGATAAATTTTTTATAGTGTAATAGGGTCCTTCCTCAAGAGAACCTGACCTCCCCTCCATTCAAGGGTTTGTGGCTCAATAAACTTGCTCAAGCCTGGGAATTGATTGAGAGACTGTGGCACTCTATAATGGTGATTTGAGTTAGACTGCTGTTCACTTGACCTAGAATTCTTCCGCTTGTACTGATCTAGTAAATATTTATTAAATTTCTCATCTGTTTCACTCCTAGGGACATCATGACTAAGTAGTCAACTACATTAGTCCATAGGAGTAAGACTTTTCTGATTACTGCTTTGAGTCCACTGTCCATTACAGTAAGCATGCCTACCTTGTCTTTATTGATTGAGTGCTGTCTCTTGGCCCCTACCACCATTGGTTCCCATCAGCCCTTTGTAGGTAAGTGTCTTAATTCAGTTAGGGCAGCACCCACTGTAAAATGTGACTTACATAAAATTGCAGTCACAGCAGTCTTCAAGGATGATGGGGCTCCCTTCACAAATTTGTTCCTCACTGTTGTGGTAAAAGGTGTGTCCTCTGGGCACTCCATGTGTGAGTTTGTACTGTAACCTGATAAATCCACTCTAACATGCCAGTTTCCCTAAGCAGTTGGGTATCGTCTTCTACAGTATATCCAGGTAGGTCTGGTACTCTTTTTAGTGTAGCCACTACATAATCCCTGCTTCAGGGGCCAACTAAACTATTAGATCCTTTCCTAGCCTCTCAAGCTGAAACACTGAATGAAGACTCTGTGTTTAGTGGGCCTATATCAATAATCTCAGACTGATCCAACTTTATGTTAATTGTACCATTATCCCACACCCTTAATAGTCATTCCCATGCATATTCCCCAACTTTCTGTTTGTACATATTAAAAAGGTCAAGCAGTTTTTTTCGAGTGAAGAACCCAAGATAGGCAGGTAAGATGACAGACTGCTGGCTAAAGTCCCAAGAACCGGAGGTCAGATAGTGATGAGCTGAATGCAGGATCCAGAGCACAGCAAAAGCCAGTGAGCTTTGCCAGAAAGACCATACATATTGGATGCAGGCCATACCGTCAAGGAAGCTATCTTTCACCTGATTGGCTGCTCATAGCAGATCTCATCATGGAGGAGATTACATTATATCAGAAGTCATCTTGGAGGTTATTACATCAATATGTAACTGCCAAACTACATCATAACTGCCAAACCACGGAAAATCATGGCCCAGCCAAGTCGACACCAACCTTAAATATCACAATCAACTAATGCAATTATACCATTAATTAAAAAGACAAAAAGACTTTTTAACATTGAAAGTTTTATTAACAGAAACTTCAATAAGGCCAAGAGTGTTTTCTTGCACAACAAATCAGAAATCAAAACACTAGTAATGATTTCTCATGTTCTAATTATCAGTCATGTCTGAGAGAGGGATCTGTGAACATGTCATTGAGAGGACATGTGAACACTAGCTGAGACTTATTCAATTATCTCAGCATACTCTCGCAAGTTCTTTTAGGGTATAACCTTGGTAAGAACACTTGTTACTCAAAGCTATACTGTGCATTCTCTTTTTTCTGGAATGTTTATCCAAGCCTAAGTTTTTTAATTCGGAAGGGCTGTTGTCTTCTGCTTCACTTTGTCTCTTCTGGATGATTTTCCTAAGATCTTCATTTGCAGTCACATCTTCTTGAAGGTGAGGAATGAATTCTGGCATCATATTTAAGATTTCTGTATCTTTGTTGATGGAGGATGAAGCAATATCTGTGGAGTTAAAGAAGCGGAGGAGAGAATATTCATGTCAGGGAGGATTAGAAAAATTATAAAATTTTTCATAAACAAAAAGGAAGCCATTGTCTCAATATAGCTAAACATCAGAACGGAATCAGCAATGTCCAGCAGAAAACTCAAACTCAATCCTTACGACATTCAGGGTTGCAATAGATTGTTTTTTGTTTCTATATTTCTTCTGTCATTTCATTGGGATTTGGAGAAGGAGAAGTAAACACTTCCTGAGTCAGAAGTCAGTACTGATTTCTGCATAGTGCTGACTCTATGTCTCAGAGGTGCCCTTAGAACCTCTCTAGGTGCAGGTTATCAAAGAAGGGAAGGAAGATCTTCAGAAAATCCCTATGTCAGCAAACCTTTCTTTTTTCTCACTTCCTGTTTCTGCTTAAAGAACAGGGTTATTTGCAGAGTACATGTGCTGAGGACAAGTGCAGAAAGAGTTATACCATTAAATGGAAACTATGAGAATCGAGATCTTAATTTTTTGTCCACTGAAGATGCATGCTTGCCATGTAATATGCCCTCAGTAAGTGGATAATTAACTTGCTGCTATGTCATTGATTTGCCTCTTGGAGACCCCATGTGTTACAGAGAATTGGAAAGTGTCCCTCTTTTATAAAATTCAGTTTGAATATTTCCACCTTTTTAGTTAACATCAGTTGTAAAGTGTGATTGCTTATATTTTTAAACAAGAGTTAGGGTAATCCCCTAAAAGCATTTGGCAGAGAGAATCATTGGAACTACGCTGCTGGGTGGAGAAGAAAATTGATCAAATGTCTAGGGCAAGTTGTATGTATCTGTGTGATTACAAACTTCCTTCATCTATGATTCAGTGGTTTCTAATAAATGATATCTTAATTTTCAATGAAGTGCTCTTTCTGGCTGTGGAGTGGAGTTTGGTGTGTGTAGAATATCTGTTCTTTGAGTCATACTCATCTCATTTCATTCAGTGAATGAAGAGATCTTCTCATTCACTTCCAGAGATTCAGTCTATTTTACCAAATAACCAGCTATTTAGAATGTATAGGACCACTTCCCAAGAAAGATAAATGTTTTCTCTGAAGGGTCTATTCAGAAAAAAGATAAATATTTTCTGTGAGCACCCTATTCCCAAGAGAGAAGAATCAAATGTTTTCTCTGAACATCCCATTCCCCCGCACACCAAGATACCTTGTGTTCTGGATTTTCCAGGGTGGCCCTGATTTCAACTTTTGTTCTGTTCAGTAGGTTTTATTTGTTACATATGTAACTAAATGTATACCTAAGTGTTAGTTGACTTTATACATTTTTGTGAAGGGTCATTTGAATGCCCAGTTCAAAAAAGGCCCCTTATGTGATTTGTTGTTGTTAGGTGCTGTAGCATCGGTATCGACTCATAGAAACCTTATGTACAACAGAAAGAAACACTGCCTGGTCCTGCCCCATCCCAAATTGTTGCTATGTTTGAACCCACTGTTGAAGCCACTGTGTCAATCCACCTCTTGTGGGTCTCCCTGTCTTTCACTAACCCTCTACTTAACCAAGCTATGTCCTTCCTCATGATAATATGTCCCAAGTGTATAAAACAAAGTCTTAAACATTCTTGCTTCTAATGAGCACTCTGGCTGTACTTCTTCTAAGATAGATTTGTTCATTCTTCCTGCACCTATATTCAGTATTCTTCACCAACATCATAATTCAAATACATCAATTATTCTTCAGTCTTCCTTATTCATTGTCCAGCTTTTGCTTGCATTTGAGGCGATTGAAAACACCATGACTTCGTTTCGGCGCATCCCAGTCCTCAAGGTAACATCTTTGCTTTTGAACACTTCAAAGAGGTCTTTTGAGGTAGATTTGCCTAATGCAAAGTGTTGTTTGCTTTCTTGATTGCTGTTTCCATCGGCTTTCATTGTGGATTCAAGTAAAATAAAATCCTTGAAAACTTCAGTATTTTCTCCATTTATCATCATGTTGCTTATTAGTCTAGTTGTGACGATTTTTCTTCTCCTTATGTTGAGGTGTAGTCCACACTGAAGGCTGTAGTCTTTGATCTTCATCAGGAAGTGCTTCAAGTCCTCTTCACTTTCAACAAGCACGGCTATGTCATCTTTATACCCCAGGTTATTGAGTCTTCCTCCAGTCCTGATGCCACATTCTTTATATAGTCCACCTTCTCCAATTATTCGCTCAGCATATTTAATAAGCATGGTGAAAGGATACAACCCTGATAGACACCTTTCCTGATTTTTAACCACGCAGTATCCCCTTGTTCTGTTTGAACAACTGCCTCTTGGTCTGTGTACATGTTCCTCATGAGCACAATTAAATGTTCTGGAATTCCCATTCTTCTCGATGTTATCTATAATTTCTTATGATCCACGCAGTCAAATGCCTTTGGATAGTCAATAAAACACAGGTAAACATCTTTGTGGTACTCTCTGCTTTCAGCCAGGGTCTATCTGACATCAGTGATGATATCACTAGTTCCATGTCCTCTTCTGAATCTGGCTTGAATTTCTGGCAGTTTCCTATCGATGTACTGCTGCAACTTTTTAAAAATGATCTTCAGCAGAATTTTTCTTGGTGTGATATTAATAATATTGTTCGATAATTTCTGCATCTGCTGTACACCTATCTTTGCAATGGGCACAAATATGTGTACACCTATCTTTGGAATGGGCACAAATATGCATCTCTTCCAGAAGGTTGGCCAGGTTGACCGTTGCCCAATTTTTTTTTGGTAGAGTTGACTCTATGTATTCGTTCCATCTTCTTTAGATGCTTCCTTGATTGTTCAATTTTTAGTCCATAGAATCCTTCAGTATTGCAACTCAAGGCTTGAATATTTTCTTCAGTTCTTTGGCTTGAGAAATGCCTAGCATGTTCTTCCCTTTTGGTTTTCTAACTTCAGGTCTTGGCATATTTCATTATAATACATTGCTTTGCCCTTATGAGCCTCCCTTTGAAATCTTTTCTTCAGCTCTTGTACTTCATCATTTCTTCCATTCGCTTTACTGACTCTGTTCAAGAGCAAGTTTCAGAGTTTTTTCTGACATCTATTTTGTTCTTTAGTTTCTTTCCTGTTTTTTAATGACCTTTTGCATTCTTCATGTATGATGTCCTTGATGCCATTCCACAACTTCTCTGGTCTTCTGTCATTAGTTTTCACTGTGTCAAATATATTTTTGAGATTGTCTCTAAAATCAGGTGGATGGTTTAATTTTCTTCAGCTCCAACTTGAACTTGCATATAAGCAATTGATGGTCTGTTGCACAGTCAGCCCGTGGCCTTGTTCTGATGGATAATATTGAGCTTCTCCATTGTCTCTTTCCACAGATGTAGTAGATTTTATTCCTGTGTATTCCATCCAGAGAGTCACCATTTATGTTGTTGAAAAAAGATATTTGCAATGAATAAGTCATTGGTCTTGCAAAATACTATCATGTGATCTCCGGCATTGTCTATCACCAAGGCCATAGTTTCCAACTACCAGTCTTTCTTCTTTGTTTCAAACTTTCAGATTCCAATTGCCAGTAATTATCAATGCATCTTGATTGCATTTTTGATCACTTTCAACTACAGATGTTGGTAAAAATCTTCAATTTCTTCATCTTTGGCATTAGTTTTTGGTGTGTAAATTTAAATAATAGTCGTAATAACTGGTCTTCCTTGTAGGCATATGGATATTATCCTATCACTGACAGTGTTGTACTTCAGGATAGATCTTGAAATGTCCTTTTTGACAGTGAATGCAATGTCATTCCTCTACAATTTGTCATTCCCAGCATAATAGACCATATGGTTGTCCAATTCAAAATGGCCAATACCAGTCCATTTCAGCTCACTAATTTTTGACGACTTCTAATTTTCCTAGTTTGTATATTCCATGTTCCGATTATTAATGGACGTTTGCAGCTCTTTTCCTCTCATTTTGGTGTGTACCACATCAGCAAATGAAGGTCCTGAAAACTTGACTCCATTCACATTATTAAGGTTGATTGTACATTGAGGAGGCAGCTCTTCCCCAGTCCTATTTTGAGTGCCTTCCAATGTGAGGGGCTCATCTTCTGGCCCTATATCAGACAATGTTCCGCTGCAATTGATAAGGTTTATACTGGCTAAGTTTTTGAGAACTAGACAACCAGGCCCTTCTTCCTGGTCTGTCTGTCTTGGTCTGGAAGCACTGCTTAAACCTGTTAATCATGGGAGACCTAGCTGATATTTAAAATACTGGTGGCACAGGTTTCAGCATGACAGCAACATGCAAGCCACCACAGTATGACAAATTGGCAGATGAGTGGTGGTATGTATGTATGTTCATTTTGCCTATAGGAAATGAGAAGTATTTTTTTGAAAATTGTGGGATGCAATCAATTGGTTGACTTTAAGGATTTGCAGTCAGCTATTGGTTTTTCCTTTGTAAAATATAACTTACAAGGCAGAGAGAAAAAAAGCAATAAAGGGGAAAGCTTTGGGAAACGTCAATAAACAGAGAACAGTAATAATAGGGAACATTCATTGAGTGCTTCTGATTTGCCTAATACTTATATGCTTTGTCTCATTTTTATCCATCTAGCATCTCTTTCAGATTAGTAGCATTAACCCATTGCTGTCGAGTTGATTCTGCCTCATAGTGACCCTACAGGACAGAGTAGAACTCCCCCATAGGGTTTCCAAGGAGCATCTGGTGGACTTGAACTGTTGACCTTTTGCTTAGCAGTGAGTTCTTAACCATTGCACCACCACCAGGGCTCCTTAGTAACACTAGCACCCCTAAATAACATTTGAGCTGATGGAGGGTCAGATGTTCAATCACCTGCGAGGGATTTCAAGCAGAGGCAATAAGTCTGTAAAGCTGTGCTCTTAATACTTTCACATTCACCAGTTTCCAGCAAAATTTACAAAAAAAAATCACTTCATTTTGCCTGCATAACCATCATCTAAGGGAGGTATTTATCCCATTTTACGAGTAAGACTCTAAAGTAACTTTGCAGAGAACTCACAATTACTAAGATTCTGTTGGGATGTACTGAATGCACAGGTGTGTTATAATCTCGCTCACCGTCGCCCTAGCTACTAACGGACACAAAGTAAAGTATGTGGTTTAGGAAAGATGATTGCCCTCTGAAAAAATCCAGAAATCTGTTAAGCTGTCTTAGTGGGGTAAAAGAGGAAGGAATGTTCCTGATGACAGTAGATCTAGAATAGCCATAGGGAGATGGTTACCCAGTCTAAACAGGTGCAATGAATGACGTCCATTGCCATCAGTGGAGCTTCCAATTTTTTTTTACCTTTTTTTCCCACCTTTCCCCTACTGGCTGTCTGTACATGGTGTTTGGCATGGAAACATGGCTGTTTGTTAGTACTACCTGGAAGAGAGCAGCTTCGGATTTCTTCTCCCAGGACATGAAGTGAGGCGCGTATGGACGTGTGTCATGGATTGAATTTTGTCCCCCAAAAATGTGTGTCAATTTCACTAGGCCATGATTCCCAGTATTGTGTAATTGTCCACCATTTTGCCACATGATGTGATTTTCAAGAGAAAAAACCTTCCCCTGGAGCTGGTACCCTGAATTAGGACTTCAAGCCTCCTAGACTGTGATAGAATAAATTTCTCTTTGTTAAAGCCATCCACTTATGGTATTTTCTGTTATATCAGCACTAGATGAATAAGAAAATGTGCTATAACAATATACTCTGGGACAGGAGCTTAATCTCAGGGATCCTTATCTGATGAGAATGTTTGCTGTTCTGTTCATCTCTGTCTTGTTTATTCTGTGAGTAATTAATGCCTTATGACAACACAATTAGCACGGTGTCTGGTCTGCGCTCTGCTCCGAAAGGTATTTGCTAAGAACTTTTGAATACAGTACATTGCTGGAACCAAGCAAAGTCTTGGGAAATCAAGTTCAGTGCCCTTTCCATCACACCAAAGTTTTTTCTCTCTCTCAGTGTCTGCTACACAGCCAACACTCAGCAATGACATATAGTTTGACTCTTTAATCTAACTAGAGTTTGGCTTTTTATAATTAACGTATACACATATATAGCACATGCCTTCATCCTTTGAGAATGAAAGAGACATTTTGGAGCCCTTTATTACCTCACCCACTTAAAATCAAAGCAGATGCACAAGTTTAAAATACCAGTTCTGAAATGAAACAGTCACAACAGAAATAAGTAGAATGTTGACACAATGTGAAGAATGTAACCAGTGTCACTAATCATTATGTGTAGAAATATGGAATGGGAATTTTTTTTCTGTGTTTATTTTCTCCAAAAGTAAAACTAATAATAAAAATATGATAGGGTTTGAAAACTCAGTGTCCAGAGAAGTGATGCTTCTCTAGTGGGAGAAACAAATAAAAGAAACCAATAAATTGTTTCCTGAGAATTAAAATAATAATAATAATACCAGTTCTGAAATGCTGCCCTACTGAAGATTGCTGGTGAAGCATAGGTACTATTCCTGTTTATCCATTTTAAATACCACTTGAGGCTTGAAAAATGAATTTTTAAAAATAATAGATGATAAATAAATATCTAAAGTATTATTTTTAAATAATAGCAGGATGTATATTTTAATTTAGTGTCTAGTAAAATACCAGTCAATCTTTGGTGCCTTGTACATATAAAACATGAACATTAACAAAGAAATTGAAGAGTGGAGTTTTTTTCCAAATGGTTTTGAGTTTAGTGTCTTTTGTATAAGTCAAAACTAAATGAATAAACCAGGATCTAGAGCCCTAGTTAAATCATTTTAAAATTAAATGATTTACTTCACACTCAATAGGATGGCTATTATCAGAAGAAAAGAAAATAACTAGTGTTGGTGAGAATGTGGGGAAATTGGAACACTCATTAATTGCTGGTGAAAATGTAAAGTGGTATGCTGTTGTGGGAAACCATTTGGCAGTTCTTTAAAAAGTTAAAAATTGAACTACTATATGACCCAGCCATTCTACTCCTAGGTATATACTCAAACAATTGGAAAGCAGAAAGTCAAACAGATACGTGTATACCAAAGTTCACTGAAGCATTATTCACAACAGTCAAGAGGTGGAAATAACCCAAGTGTCCATCAAAAGACAAACGGGTAAACAACATATGGTATATCCAAACATTGAAATATTATTCAACCATAATGAGAAATAGGTTCTAATACATGCTACGACATGGATAAAACTAGAAAGCATCATGCTGAGTGAAATAAGTCACAAAATGACAAACATTGTATGATCCCACTTACATGAAATATCAAGAATAGGCAGATGTATACAGACCAAAGTTTATTATTAGTGGTTACCAGGGACAGGAGGGAGAGAGAGTGATTCCTTAGGGGGGACTGAGTTTCTGTTAATGGTGACTGAAAAATTTGGAAATCGATAATGGTGATGATGGACAACGTGATGAAAGTAATTAATGTCACTGAATTCTTCTTGTAAAAAGTGTTAAACTGCCAAATGTTATACGTGTTTTTACTACAATTTAAAAAATGCTAAAGGAAAAGTTCATGCTTTACAAGGTAAGTTTAATCTTAGAACCAATTGAATCAGTAGGTTTAGAAAGTAGTATTTCCATGTTTGCCATGAATTTCGTGAGCTATTAGAGAATTAACAAACTCATGTTGGCAATGAATCAGCAGGGGTTGGCAGTACAGAGTTGATTTGTGTAGATGCAGCTCTGGGTGACTGGGTGATAGAGAAAGACTGCATGGGCTGTCTATAAAGAAGGATAGAGTCTTACTTGTGACCTAATCACAGGGGACAACAGAGAGAGAGAGAGAGAAGCCAGCTGGTCTGAAGTGCAGGGAGTTATGCAGACTCCTGAGCCTACAACTGCTCCCCGGTGACCTGGTCTGAGGTGACTAGGGATGTTTTTACCCAACTCAGGATGGTGGGGATGAGTTTTGATCTAACTCTGGGTGGTTAAGATCAGAGGAATTGCCACTGAAGTGGCTGGTGATGAGGAGTGGAAATTTGGGAGGGTGAGGCATGGATCCACTTCCAGTTGGGAATTGAATTCCTGCAGATCCTTGGCACAAACTTAGTGATAAATGTGGATTTGCCCACCTTGCCTCTTTCTTAGTGTTGCAGCTCTCCCGAGGGCACAGACCATACTCATTGCTCCCTGCTCAGGATGTGTGACCATCTCCTGATGGGCTATTCTATACTTACTAGTGAATAATCCTTACTCTTTGCCATTCCAAGATAAAACAGTAACTGTTTCTCATATCTCAGTAGGCAATTATCTCGCCCTAAAGCACATAATTATGTCCATTAGTAGCTGTGAAGATGGTGGAAGTGATTATAATACAGCACACCTGTGCAGCCAGCCGAAGGCTAGGAAGCATTCAAATAACAAAGAAATACAGCACTGCAGTGTGTTTATTATTAGAAGTGCAACAAAATTATTGTGGTTTTTAGGTGCCATTGAGTCACTTGCAATTCACAGTGACTCTATGTGCAACAGAACGAAACATTGCCCAGTCCTGTGCCATCCTCACAATCCTTGTTATGCTTGAGTCCATTGTTGCAGCCACTGTATCAATTCACCTTGTTGATGGTTTTCCTCCTTTTCTTTAATGAGTCTTCCTCTAATCCTGATGCCTGGTTCTCCTTCATATAGTCCAGCTTCTTGGATTATTTGCTCAGTATACAGATTGAATAAGTATGGTGAAAGTATACAAACCTGACCCACAACTTTCCTGACATTACTACGCAGTATCCCCTTGCTCTGTTCCAATGACTCTTTTCCTGGTCTATGTACAAGTTACTTATGAGCACAATTAAGTGCTCTGGAATTCCCATTCTTTGCAATGTCATCCATAATTTGTTACAATCCACACAATCTAATGCCTTTGTATAGTCAATAATACACAGGTAAACCTCTTTCTGTTATTCTCTGCTTTCATCCAAGATCCATCTGACATCAGCAATGATATCCTTTGTTCTACTTCTTCTGAATCCAGCTTGAATTTCTGGCACTTCCCTGTCAGTGTACTGCTGCAACTGCTTCTGAATGATCTTCAGCAAAATTTTACTTGTGTGTGATATTGTTCAATAATTTACACGTTCTGTTGGATCATCTTTCTTTGGAATTGGCAGAAATATGGATCTATTCCAGTTGTTTGGCCAGACAACTGTCCTCCCAATTTTTTGGCATAGACAAATGAGCACCTCTAGTGCTGCATCCGTTTGTTGAAACATCTCATTTGGTATTCCATCAATTCCTGGAGCCTTGTTTTTCACTAATGCCTTCAGTGTAGCCTGGACTTCTTCCTTTAGTACCATTGTTTCTTCATCATATGCAACCTCTTGGAATGGCTGAACGTCAACCAATTGTTTTTGGTACTGTTACTCTGTGTATTCCTTCCGTCTTCTTTTGATACATCCTGCGTTGTTCAGTGCCTTTCCAGTATAATCTTTGCCATATTGCATCTCAAAGCCTGAATTTTTTCTTCAGTTCTTTCAGCTTGAGAAATGCTGATCGTGTTCTTCCCTTTTGGTTTTAAGTCTTTGCAAATTTCATTTTATTACTTTACTTTGTCTTCTCAAGCTGCCTTTTGAAATCTTCTGTTCAGCTCTTTTATTTCATTAATTCTTTCTTTAGCTTAAGTGAAGAGCAAGTTTCAGAGTCTTTTCTGCCATACATTTTGGTCTTTTCTTTCTTTCCTGTCTTTTAAAAAACCTCTTGCTTTCTTCATGTATGATGTCCTTCCACAACTTATCTCGTCTTCGGTCATTAATGTTTAATGAGTCAGATGTATTCTTGAAATGGTTTCTAAATTATATATAAGTACTCTGAAGATCTTAGTTAATGGAGCCGTGATTTACTAGCTAATGAGGTACTGCCCGATTTTAAAGCTGTCTATTAAAACTTCATAGCAGTCTGTTAATGGTATTCTGAGTTGTTTATTTTTGACAGAGACAAGACAAAAAATAGTGGAGTCCTACAGTATGTTACTATTGTATGTTCCTGCACAAAATATTTATATCTTCAGGATGATTTTCTTAGTCTACATGTGTCATATTTAGCGAGAGGATATTTTTATCATTTTTAAATTTTTAAAGAAGTCGACACTATTTTTGAGGAACTGGGCTCAGTTGACAACCCTCAAAGAGTACAATAAGCCTTTTAAGTTCAAGTAGGACCACATTTTTAAATTCCTATTTTTTTTGTCTTCAAAATCTAATTAGCTTGGTTCCACTCAGGTGATCCTGAGGGCTTGAAGGAAGTTAAGGTTGTTTCAAAATAAACTAATAAATACTCTTACTTCCAAATAAAAAATATGATCGCAAGCATTTCTAATTGGAAGAGGGCCAGTCATAATTTGTGAAATGCTGGGTATCATGAAGCTCTTCAAGTACAACCTGACTAGAGCTATGGGTTGGTCAGAGCCAGTACTTTTAGATTTTTTTTTTTTCCACTTAGACAAGCATTTTAGGAGAGGCTTCTCAGGTAAAGGTGTGGGAGGTATTTTTATGGGTTGACAGATTTTGGAAATTAATCCATAGGCTCTCATCCAAAACCAAAACCAGCTGCCATTGATTGGGTTCTGATCAATGGTGACCGCATGTGTTTCAGAGTAGAACTGTACTCCGTAGGGTTTTCCATGATTATAACCTTTTGAAAATAGATCACCAGGCCTGTCTTCCAAGGCGTCTCTGGGTGGATTCAAACCGCCAGCCGTTTGGTTTGCGTGTTAATCATTAGTGCTATTCAGGGACTCCTTCCTTCAATAATTGCTTTTTTAGAAATGGATTTGCAGATGTCTCTCAATTGTACACCAAACTTGCTATCTAAAAATTGTCTCCTATTTTAAAAGAACATTTTGTAAAATAGCTTTACTTTTAATAAGTTGAAATTATGCACCAATACATAGTAGCTTCTTAATTTAAAAACACCTTGATACCTTTAAACCATTTAGTGTTTTTACATAATTTTTTTTTCCTAATCTTGGAATGTTAGCTTTAGCTGTAGAAACATTTAATTTCCTCTCTACCCAAGACAGATAATGCGCAAGTATAACATGTTAGATTGGTCAAAGGAAATAAATATCTTATATGGCACAAATTTTAAGTAGCTAAATATTTCTAAGTAATTGGTATTTCTGTCATTTATAAGCATACATTTCTCTAGTTGTCCTTGTTTGTGTTATGTGCTGTCAAGTTGATTCCCTTTCAGACTCATAGCGACCAAGTAGACAATAGAACAAAACACTGCCCGGTCCTACACCATCCTGAAAATTGTTGCTATATTTGAGCCCGTTGTTGCAGCCACTGTGTCAATCCTTCTTGTTGAGGGACTTCCTCTCTTTTGCTGACCCTCAACTTTACCAAGCATGATGTCCTTCTCCAGGGACTGGTCCCTCTTGATAACATGTCCCAAGTACTTGAGAGGAAGTCTCACCATCCTCGCTTCTAAGGAGCATTCTGGCTGTATTTCCAAGACAGAGCTATTCATTCTTCTGGCAGTCCATGGTATATTCAATATTCTTTGCCAACAGCATAATTCAAATGCATCAGTTCTTCTTTGGTCTTCCTTATTCATCGTCAACCTTTTGCATGCATATAAGCCGATTGAAAATACCATGGCTTGGGTCAGAGGCACCTTAGTCCTCAAGGGGACATCTTTGCTTTTGAACACTTTGAAGAGGTCTTTTGCAGCAGATTTGCCCAAATGCAATACATCCTTTGATTTCTTGACTGCTACTTCTGTGGGCATTGAATGTGGATCCAAGTCAAATGAAATCCTTGACAACTTCAAACTTTTCTCCATTTATCATGATGTTGCTTATTGGTCCAGTTGTGAGGATTTTTGCTTTCTTTATGTTGAGGTGTAATGCACACTGAAAGCTACATTGTTAAATCTTCGCCAATAAGTGCTTCAAGTCCTCTTCAGCAAGCAAGGTTGTTTGTGTCATCTGCATTTCATAGATTTTAATGAGTCTTCCTTCAGTCATGATGCTGCTTTCTTCTTCATATAGTTGAGCTTCTGGGATTATTCGCTCAGCATACAGATTGAATGTTATTCTTGTTAGGTGCCATCGAGTTGGTTCTAACTCATAGTGAGCCTATGTACAACAGAAGGAAACATGGCCTGGTCCTGTGCCACCCTCACAACAGTTGCTATGTTTGAGCTCATTGTTGCAGCCACTGTGTCAATCCATCTCGCTGAAGGTCTTCCTCCTTTTTGCTGACCTTCTGCTCTACCAAGCATGGTATCCTTCTCCAGGGATTGGTCCCTCCGGATAACATGCCCAAAGTATGCAAGATGAAGTTTCGCCATCCTTGCTTCTAAGGAGCATTCTGACTGTACTTCTTTCAAGACAGATTTGTTCATTCTTCTGACAGCTCATGGTATATTCAATGTTCTTTGACAACACAGATTGAGTGAGTATGGTGAATGGATACAAATCAGGTGCAAACATTTCCTGTTTTTAAACTATGAAGTATCCCCTTGTTCTGTTCTAAGGACTGTGCCGTGATCTGTGTAGAAGTTCCACATGAGCACAATTAAGTGTTCTGGAATTCCCATTCTTCTCAGTGTTATCCATTATTTGTTATGACCCACATAGTTGAATGCCTTTACATAGTCTGTAAAAGACAGGGAAACATCTTTCTGGTATTCTCTGCCTGCAGCCAAGATCCTTCTGACATCATCAATGATGTTCTTCATTCCACGTCCTCTTCTGAATCTGGCTTGAATTTCTGGTAGTTCCCTGTCAATGTACTGCTGCAACTATTTTTGAATGATCTTCACTAAAATTTTACTTGTGTGTGATATTAATGATATTGTTTGATAATTTCCGCATTCTGCTGGGTCATCTTTCTTTGGAATGGGAACAGATGTACTTCTCTTCCAGTCACTTGGCCAGGTAGCTGTCTTCCAAATTTCTTGCAATAGACAAGTGAGTACCTCCAGCACTGCATCTGTTTGTTGAAACATCTCAATTGATATTCCATCAATTTCTGGAGCCCTGTTTTTTGCCAGTGCCTTTTGTGCAGCTTAGATTTCTTTCTTCAGTACTACTGGTTCTTGACCATATGCTACCTCTTGAAATGGTTGAACATCGACCAATTCTTTTTGGTACAGTGACTCTGTGTACTCCTTTTATCTTACTTTGATGCTTCCTGCATCATTAAATTATTTGCCTATAGAATACTTCAGAATTGCAATCCATGTTTGAATTTTTTCATCTGTTATTTCAGCTTGAGAAATACTGAACAAATTCTTCCCTTTTGGTTTTCTAATCCAGGTCTTTACACATTTCATTATAATCCTTTACTTTGCCTTCTGAAGATGCCCTTTGAAATTTTCTATTCAGCTTTTTTACTTCATAATTTCTTCCTTTTGTTTTAGCTACGCTACATTCAAGAGCAAGTTTCAGGGTTTCTTTTGACGTTTATTTTGGACTTCTCTTTTTTTCTGTCTTTTTAATGACCTTTTGATTTCTGAGTATATGATATTGTTGATATCATCTCACACCTCATCTGGTCTTTAGTCATTAGTGTTTAGTGTGTCAGATCTATTCTTGAAATGTCCTTCAGATTCATGTGGGATGTACTCAAGGTCATACTTTGGCTCCAGTGGACTTGTTTTAATTTTCTTTAACTTCAACTTGAAATGCATATGAACAATTGATGGTTAGTTCTGCAGTTGCTACCTGGCCTTGTTCTGATGGATGATGTCTCAGTTATCTAGTGCTTGTATAACAGAAATACCACAAGTGAATGGCTTCAACAAACAGAATTTTATTCTCTCATAGTCTAGTAGGCTAGGAGTCCAAACTCAGGGTGTTAGCTCCAGGGAAAGTCTTTCTCTGTTGGCTCTGGGGGAAGGTCCTTGTCATCAATCTTCCCCTGGTTGAGGAGCTTCTCAGCACAGGGACCTTGGAGTCCAAAGACATGCTCACTCCTGGCTCTTGTTTCTTGGGGGTATGAGTTCCCCATGTCTCTCTACTGGCTCCTCTGTTTTATATCTCAAAGGGATTGGCTCAAGACACAATTCAATCATGCAGACTGAGTCCTGCCTCATTAATTGTAACTGCCGATAATCCCATCTCATCATCATAGAGATAGGATTTACAACACATAAGAAAATCACATCAGATGACAAAACGGTGGACAATCACACAATACTGGGAATCATGGCTTAGCCAAGTTGACAGATATTTTGAGGGGACACAATTCAATCTATGACAGATGATATTGAGCTTCTCCATCATTTTTTTCCACAGATGTAGTCGATTTGATTCCTGTGTATTCCATCTGGTAGGTCCATGCGTATAGTCATTTTTTATGTTGTTGTAAAGAGGTATTTCCAGTGAATAGGTTGTTGGTCAAGAGCAACGTTCTGTCATGTGATCTCCAGCATCGTTTCTTATCACCAAGGCTGTATTTCCTTTTCCTTTGTTTCCAACTTTTGAATTCCAGTCACCAGTAATTATCAGTGCATCTTGGTTGCATGTTTGATACATTTCAGACTGCAGAAGTTGGTAAAATTTTTCAGTTTCTTCTTCTTTGACATTAGTGGCTGGTGCATAAATTTGAATAATTCTCATATTAACTAGTGTTTCTTGTAGGCTTATGGATATTATACTATCACTGACAGGATTGTGCTTCAGGATAGATCTTGATATGTTCTTTTTGACAATGAATGCGACACAGTTCCTCTTCAATTTGCCATTTCTGACATAGTAGACCATATGATTGTCTGATTCAAAATGGCCAGTGCCAGTCCATTTCAGTTCACTAATGCCTAGGACATTTATCTTTAAGTGTTCTGTTTCATTTTGACAACTTCCAATTTTCCTAGGTTCATAATGACTACATTCCACATTCCAATTATTAATTGATATTTGTAAGTATTTTTTCTCATTTTCAGTTGTGCCACATCAGCAAATGAAGTTCCCAAAAGCTTTACTGCATCCACATAATTGAGATTGACTCTACTTTGACATGACAGCTCTTCCTAGTCATATTTTGAATGCCTTCCAAGCTCATCTTCCAGCACTGAATCAGACAGTGTTCAGCTGCTATTCATAAGGTTTTCACTGGCCTGCATCAAATATAAGTGGACTTTCTGGCAAGGCTGGTGAGCTTTTGCTTGCTCTGGATCCTGCATCTGTCTCCTTTTGGTCTGACCTCTACAGGAATCAGGAGAAGCCTCTGTCCTGACCCAGGGAGACGGGACATTCCAGCCTCTACAATCGTGTGAGACATTTCCTTGATAGAAATCTCTTTCTCTCTATATATATATATGCTTTACTGGTTTTGCTTTTCTAGAGAACTAGCTTAAGACAGCAACAAAGAATTATTTGTTCAGAAAATCATTTGTAGAAAGTCCTGGCAATCTGCTTCCATAAAGATTACAGCCAAGAAAATGCTATGCAGCAGTTCTCCTCTCTAACACATGGGGTTCACATGAGTCAGATCAACTGGAAGTCAGTGGGTTTAGTTTGGTGTTTTTAGTCATGAGGGAGGAATCTCAGTGTGATGCAGACAGTTAACAGGTTCAGGTGGTAACCAAAAGTTTGGCAGTTCAGTTCGAGTCCACACAGAGGCAACTCAGAATAAATGCAGGGCAATTTAATTATGAAAAAATCAGTCATTGAAAACCCTGTGGAGCATAGTTTTACCTGACATACTTGGGGCCCTCATGAGTCAGAGTCAACATGACAGCAGCTGGTTATGGTTATTGGCCATAATGCATACAAAGATATGAAGACATAGACTTCAATTCAAAGATCTCAGAACTATTGAAACATATTCCATGTAGTCTGGGAGCGTAAGAGCCAAGTGGATCATGAAGCACCACTAAGAAGACAGTAAGGTAGGAAAGAGAAGGGAGGAAGCAACATACATTTGTTGAGTGCTTATTGTGTATTAGGCACTTTACATGAGTTGTCACATATATTCCTTGCCACTATCCAGTGAAGTGATGATTCCCCCTATTTTACAGAGAGATGAAGCAAGTTGAGAGAGTTCAAGTAACTTGTCTAGTGCCACTTTGGCTACCACATCGGCCAGATGTAGGCTTACCCTACTGTTAAGACCACAGGCAAATTGAGACTTCACAGCCCACTAGGCACAACTTCTTGAAAGGAGCAAGGAAACTTTTTGAAGAGAAGAGAGAGAGAGACAGAGAAAATGAATATGAATATGTTCTTGCGTACTCTTGCTAAGTACTAGAGTTAAGATTACTACCCATGTCTACTTGATTCCAAAGCCCTCTTTCTTTCTTCAACTGTATCCCTGAGTCTAGCTCCAGCTGTGCCTTAATCTGAATGGTGATGGTTAATAGATAGAGAGGAGTGTCTTTGATGAGTCATTGTAGGTATAAGAGCAATAAACATGAGGGAAACTATACGTTGCATGACCCATTCTCCTTTTCTAGAAACTTCTCCCTTGCCTACCTCAACTCTCAAGGCTGTCAAGTGTGGAAAATGAATTCTCAGTGTCTCTTTATCTAACAGTGTCCATGTGACAAAGTCCTGGGTAATACGGTATAAACACAAGTGTCGAGGTTTCTGGCAAAACTTTGCTTTCCTGATCTAGGTACTCAGCCTTCTTGTTTCTCCTTCTTTTCCTGCCTGAAACACAGCCTGATACCTGGTGGCACAGCAGCCATCTAGGGACCGTGTGATGGGGATCAGAAGGAGGAAGACCTATGTGCTCAGGACAGCAGATTGGAAAGGTGGGAGGAGCCTGATGGCCTCATTCAGATGCTGAACCAAGGCCAAGTGCTTACTTCCTGGGCTTCTCTAAAGACACTGCTGTGGGTTTTCTATTATTTACGGGGAGCACCATCTTAATGGATAGCACAAAAACAAAACCAAACCCATTGCCATCGAGTTGATTTCAACTCCTAGCGACCGTATAGGGCAGAGTAGAACTGCCCCACAGGGTTTCCAGGGGGAGCCTGGTGGATTCAAAATGTAGACCTTTTGGTTAGCAGCCGAAGTCTTAACCACTATGCCACCAGGGTTTCCACATATATATATCATAAATTTTTTATATAAGAAATAAATTAAGATTACAATCATCAGTTTCTCATGAGAGTTTAAGACAAACTCTCTGTAGCATAAGAATTAGATATTGTAAAGATATCAGCTAATTATTTGAGGGTGTATACCTGAATTTAGAGATCATATCTAGAGTAGATTTGATGCATAGAACACAAATGACCAAAGGCCAGTTGAGTTGTGGAATCACATCAAGCACATCATACATGAGGAAAACAAAAGGTCATTAAAAAAGACAGGAAGGAAATAAAAGACAAAAATGGATATCAGAATAGTCCCTGAAACTTGCACTTGAACATAGAGTAGCTAAAACGAGTGGAGGAAATGATGAAGTAAAAGAGCTGAACAGAAGCTTTCAGAGAGCGGCTCTAGAAGACAAAGTATTACAATGAAATGTGCAATGACCTGGAGTTAGAACACCAGAAGAGAGAACACGCTCTGCATTACTCAAGCTGAAGGAACCAAAGAAAAAATTCAATCCTCTAGTTGCGATATTGAAGGATTCTATGTGCGAAAAATTGAATGATGCAGGAAGCATCAAAAGAAGGTGGAATCAATACACAGAGTCAATATACCAAATATAATTGGTCATTGTTAAGCCATTACAGGAGGTAGCCCATGATCAATGGTATTGAAGAAAGAAGTTCAGGCTACACTGAAGTCATTAGCAAAAACAAGGCTCTAGGAATTGATGGAATACCAATTGAGATGTTTCAGATGCAACGCTGGAAGGGCTCAATCATCTATGCCAAGAAATTTGGAACAGTTAGCTGGGCAACAAACTGGAAAAGATGCATATTTGTGCCCATTCCAAAGTAAGGTGATTCAATAGAATGCTGAAACTATTGACAAATATTGTTAATATCACACAGAGGTAAAGTTTTACTGAAGATAATTCAAAAGCGGTTACAAAACAACAACCAACCAACCCGTTGCCATATAGTTGATTCTGACTCATAGTGACCCTACAGGACAGAGTAGAACTGCCCCATAGGGTTTCCAAGGAGCTCTTGGTGGATTCAAACTGCCAACTTTTTGGTTAGCAACCTAGCTCTTAACCACTGCGCCACCAGGGTTTCCAAAGCAGTTAACAGCAGTACATCAACGAGGAACTGCCAGAAATTCAAGCTGGATTCAGAAGAGCGATATCATTGCTGATGTGAGATGGATCTTGGCTGAAAGCAGAGAATACCAGAAAGATTTTTCCCTCTGTTTTATTGACTATTCAAAGACATTCAACTTAGTGGATCATAACAAATTATAGATAACTTTACGAAGAATGAGAATTCCGGAACACTTAATTGTGCTCATGAGGAACCTGCACATAGATCAAGAGGCAGTTGATTGAACAGTAGAAGGGGATACCACGTGGTTTACAATCAGGAAAGCTGTATTTCAGGGTTGTATCCTTGCACCTTACTTACGCAATCTGTATGTTGAGTAAATAATCCAAGAAGCAGGACTATACGAAGAAGTACATGGCATCAGGATTGGAGGAAGACTCATTAACAACCTGCTATATGCAGATGACATGACCATGCTTGCTGCCAGTGAAGAGGACTTGATGCAAGTAAGTACTGATGAAGATCAAAGACTACAGCCTTCAGAACGGATTACACCTCAACATAAAGAAAACAAAAGTCCTCACTACTGGACCAATAAGCAACATCATGACAAATGGAGAAAACATTGAAGATGTAAAGGATTTCATTTTACTTGGATCCACAATCATCTCCCATGGAAGCAACAGTCAAGAAATCAAACGACATATCCCATGGCGCAAATCTGCTGCAAAAGATCTCAAGGTGTGCAAAAGCAAAGATTTCCCCTTGAGGACTAAGATGCACCTGATCCAAGCTATAGTATTTTCAGTCACCTCTTACACATATGAAGGCTGGACAATGAATAAAGAAGAGTGAAGCAGAATTGATGTATTTGAGATATGGTGTAGGCGAAGAATATTAAATATACCATGGACTACCAGAAGAATGAACCAATCTGTCTTGGAAGAAGTACAGCCAGAATGCTCCTTAGAAGCGAGAATGGCAAGACTTCGTCTGACATACTTTGAACATGTTATCAGGAAGGACCAATCCCTGAAGAAGGACATCATTCTTGGTAAAGTAGAGGGTCAGCAAAAAAAAGGAAGACTCTCAACAAGATGGATTGCCACACTGGGCGCAACAAAAGCCTCAAATATAGCAATAATTGTGAGGCTGGTGCAGGACTAGGCAGTGTTCTGTTTTGAGTCAGAACTGACTCCACAGCATCTAACAACAACAACTACAACTAAATGGTTTACCTCATATTAACTTTATACCATTAAAACTTGGTCATATAATCAGAGGCAGTAAGTGTAATTTGTGATTACAGGAACTCTGTTGCCATGTATTGTATTGAGGTAGATCGTTGAGGCTGGGGTCTGGGGGCCTGCCTTCTGCATCTTTAGCTGCCTCTTCTCCTGTCAGGCATTAAGTTTCCTGGGCATTTCCCTTGTTCTTCTGGGTTGGGCATCATCTGGGTTGCCTCAGTATTTCAGAGAGCAGCTTGTTGCCTCTGAGGTTCTGGAGCCCTGTACTGAAGCTCTCCAAGGTGGTCTTGATGAAGACCTAGTATACCTCAGAGGGTTGTTTATGATAAGCTATGTATCGGCATTTGGAATATGGAATTTGCTGTCTTCATCCGTTCTCATTCTGTATAAGATTTTGATATAGGAGATTAACACATTATTGAAATGCACTTCCTGTACAAATACTGGATAAAAATTTATGAGTATGTAAGTTGAAAAAACTGGCTAAATTCTATGAAAACCATTTATATTTAGTGTTCTAAAAAATTTCCACATGAATTTCACAGTTATTTTGCTTACAGAAATAGTTTGTAAATTCCAAAATAGTAAGCATCAGGTATGTTCCTAAACTAAGCCAGTTCTTTAGTAATAAACGACCTACTGAGTATTTTATTCTCTTCTATATATGTCTATTCATTTCTTTTTATTAAAACAAAAACATAATTTGCCATTATGTTTCTTAGAATGCTAAAACTGTGAGAAGAGAAGTTCCAATAGTTTGAAAAATGCTTGAATTTTATGGGCACCAACAAATTTAAATTGATTTAGTGTCCTGTCTGATTGTTTACAATGAATACTTCCTGAGACACAAAATACCTTATCAAATCTTTTAGGAAGGTCTAATTTTTGTGGCTTTATGTACATCTGTTCCAAAAGTCAATATCAATGAAAATATTTTGGTAAATTGTACTGGTCCATTATACCTGCTTTTAGGGCTTGTATAAATTGTATACTTAAAGTGATAAAGACGTTATTGTCATTTTAAGTTAATAGCGTTAAAGATCTATGTCTTGTGGTGGGTTCTCTAGAGAAGCAAAACTAGTGAAGCAAATATATGTACATATATGTTGGATGCAGGCCATACCCTAAAGGAAACTCTCTTTCAACTGGCTGGCTGCTCATAGCAGATCTCATCATGGAGGAGATTGTGTTATATCAGATCTTATCATGGATGTGATTACATCATTACATAACTGCCAGACTACATCGTAACTGCCAAACCGGTGAAAACATGGCCCAGCCAAGTTGATACTCAACCTTAACCATCATAATCAAAGAATGCAATTATGCCACTAATAAAAAAGATGAAAAGACTTTTTAGCATTAAAAGGTTTATTAACAGAAACTTCAATTATGTAAAGAGAGTTTTCTTGCACAACAAATCAGAAATTGAAACACTAGTAATGATTTCTCATGTTCTAATTATCATTGGTGTCTGAGAGAGGAATCTGTGAACATGTCATCGAGAGGACATGTGAACATTAGCTGAGACTTATTCAGTTATCTCAGCATCCTCTTGCAAGTTCTTTTATGGTACAGCCTTGAAAACAACACTCGTTACTCAGTTCTATACTTTGCATTCTCGTTTTTCAGGAATGTTTATCCAAGCCTAAGTTTTTTAATTCTAACGGCTGTTGTCTTCTGCTTCACTTTGTCTCTTCTGGATGATTTTCACAAGTTCTTCATTTGCCATCACCCCCTCTTGAAAATTAGGAGTGAATTCTGACATCACATTTAAGTTTTCTGTATCTTTGTTGATGGAGGATGATGCAGTGTCTGCAGAGTTAAAAAGTGGGGGAGAGAATATTCATGTCAAGGAGCATCAGAAAAATTACAAAATTTTTCATAAACAAGATGAAGGTATTGTCTCAATATAGCTAAACATCAAAACAGAATCAGTAAGTTTCCTATGCCTATGCATTTTAACTTACTTATGGTTTGGCACCTCAAAGCACTGCAGCATTCCCAAGGTTTTGCTTTATGCTATCCGGCCCATCTGTGGTCTCTTCCCGTGACCCCCTTAGCGCTTTCATCATGGCACTTTTGACTGTGCAGGACACTGGTGGTTCGTCTCTCTGAAGTCGTCCTGGTCATTCAAAACTCTGAGTGTGACGATAGGTGGATTTTTCTTACTTGAGTAATTTTCTTCCTTTGCTAAGCAACTTCTGAATTATTATAGTAATGCTTTCAAAGTATATTCATTATTTTAGGCTATCAAATGCTCTGTGGACGTAAGTTACTGCTCAGGATAAAGTTAAAAAAGCAGAATTCTTGGCTGCCCTGTCTCACAGGCAGGAGGCAAAAACTTCTGAGATACAAGATCTCAAACATCTGTTTAAGAATTTCTCTTCCCCACAGTATTTCCTTCAAGTCAGTAGTACTTTACATTGAAGAGGGAAAAGGGTTAAAAGAACACTAACCTAAGCAAAAATGGCTGAGCTGAAAGAGCCATTGGTGTCCGTGTGCTGTGTGTACTGACTAATGAGCCATGTGTGGTGTTTGTCCAGTGCTGTGATGAGGCACTACACAAGGCCTGTGTGTCCCGAGCAGGGAACCTGTTCTCCAGCAGCATCCCAGGATGGGCAGAAGTGGAGGCTGGAAAGCAGCCATAACCAGCTCTCCTTCTTCTTCATGCCCATTCAGGTCAGCTGAACGTTCATCAGCTAATGCCATGTTTCTGGCACTGCCAGATAGAATAGATAGAAAGAAAAAGAAAACATGTCTCCTGCCCTCAAAAAACTTTAAGTCACATAAACCTTCTTCTAATGTTTCCTAAACCAATTACACAATTTTGAGAGTTTAACAGAGAAGAATTAGAAACATAGATGAAGTTTACAGTCTAGTGTAAACCTGAATCAGTTCTGGCTGGTCTTTTTAAGGGCACCAAAGCTGTTCTTTATGGCTTATTAATAAGGGAGCTCTGGTGGCACAGTGGTTTAAGAGCTTGGCTGCTAACCAAAAGTCAGCAGTTCCAATCCACCAGCTGCTCCTTGGAAGCCCTGTGTCACAGTTCTACTTTGTTCTGTGAGGGTTGCTATGAGTCGGAATTGACTTGACGACAATGGAAAAAAATAAAACATCAGAACAAAACATTCAATAGTGGAAACAACAAGGCTGCAAGATATAAATTGAAGCGATTCAAATTCTTAATAACTAGCATACTGTTTAAAAGTGTAGTTCCATTTTTGAGCTATATTCAATCAGTTCTGAGATCTTTTTTTTAAAGAAAATTCATTGCAACTTTCAAAAGCCTGAAAGCGCCAAATGGTCTACCCATGAGTGTCTGGAAGTGAGCTTCACTGGACTCTTTCCCTTGGGTTTCTCTTGTAGGCCACTGGTCCCTTCCTTTCTCTTCCATCCCCTCTCCTCCAGTGAATTTCAGGAACCAGCTCACAAAGGTGGGAGGGCAAGGCTCTCCCCTTTGATTTGGGTTAAGAAAAAGAAAGAAAGGTTTTGCTGTCTTGGGCCACAGTGCAGCTTCTTTACAAATGAGGAGAATAGTTGACTCTGAGGCCTTTCCACGTCCATCTTATAGGACCCTGACCGAGCTCTCACAGTGCTGCTTCCCTGTCCTTTGGCGCGTATATGCCCTTGACAACCAGCAGACCACCTGTGTCCTCCCTTTACATCTCAGAACGAGGTGCTCTTCTGGCTGCCCCCGTATCCAGCAGCTCGTAGTCAGGCTGCTGCAGCTCTTATTCTTGTGTCCTAGGGTGGCTGTAGTCTCCTGTGAATTTAGGCAGATTGAACTGCTGGGAGCTTCCTCCTGTCCTCCCCCAACCCCCTGGCTGAGGGTTGATGAAGCACACCTAGCGCCTATCAGGTGAGGCTTTCCAGCATTCTGGTTAGATCCCAGGAGACCCTTCAATGAAAGCAAGTTACAGAGTCAAATCAAAAAGCTCTAGGCACTAGAAGCAGCAGCACCAGCAGTTTAGGTGCTGAGCCTGGGCATTCAATGAGACCTAGGGTCTGGGCGGGAGCTCTCACCTACAGCCAGGACTGATGTCAGTGATGACTTGCCCCTGTTGGGCCCTTTTCCCAGTTGATCTGTCTGCAGATTTTGATCCGTGCCCGGGCTAACTCTCGGCCTCGTAGCTTCACAATTTTTGGACCCCTGGGCAGAGAGGTCCCTGGGAAGCTGGCTTAGCAGCAGCCAGACTCAGCAGGTGGAACAAGAGCAGGTGTGGCATCCTGGACCTGCTTTTCAGCCTTTCTCAAGGGAAGGTCTATCCTTGGCTGCAGGCTGCTTTCCCTGCCTGGCTCCACCAGGCTTTTATAGCCCTTGGGCTCCCACTCAGACCTTGAGTCAAGCTCCCCAGCCCCACCCTTTTCCCCACCCCCTTCAGGGAATTTCCCCCTCTGCTCCTGTCCACCCTCCCCACCTTGCTTCTGTTGGCCCACTCTTCTTCTGCATTTCATCCTTTCCTTCTTTCCTTACTCTCAAACCATTTTATATGCTCACATACTGTTAGTCATTACTTGAAGCCTTATATTTTTTATTTTATAGTATATTTTATTTGTTGTTGTTGTTGAGAATATGCACAAGAGAACATACACCAAATCAACCATTTCTACATATGCACTTCAGTGATATTGATTACATTCTTTAAGATATAAACCTTTCTCACTCTCCTTTTCAAAACCTTATTTTTATTAGAAATGTGGAAAATGAAAACAAAATGGAGACACTTATGTCAAGCCTGGAGAACATAGCCGATGCTTGGTTTCACAGAACAAATGTATAAGATAATAAATAATCTTACCTTTAGAGGTAATAACTAGCATGTTTATTTAGATTTATGTGTAACCACCATCCTACATCTTTAACCCCTACATTCCAGACAAATAGGTGCCTAGCCATCTGGAAACCTGCCTACGTAGGCACTGACTCTCTGGAGACCTGTGTCCTCTGTCTTCTTAGCAAAACTGACATTTCTAGAGAAGATAGGACTTCAAGGAACATTTTGATGAATCTCTGAAAGACTATCAAAACCACCTGGACTTTCCCAACTGTCTTTGTTCCTCGGAGTATAAAAACCCCAATACTGCCCTATTTCTTTGGAACATTTGGTTTTATGCTATGTGTTGCCCGATTCTTGAATTGTATAATCGAGTAATAAATCTATAGATTGCTTTAAATTTTTTTCCAGTCTTACATATCCTTCAACAGAAAGCAAGGCTTGACCAATACACTCAATTATATAAAATTAGAAGCACTCATATTTTCACAATCCAGTTTTTTCCAAGTGATCACTTGCTGTGTAACCTTCTAATCTAAACAAGGTTTTAATTAGATTAATTAGTATACCCAAACCCTAACCCACTTCCCTCAAGTTGATTCACTCATAGCAACCCCATAGGGTTTCCAAGGCTGCAAATCTCTACAGAAGCCAACTGCCACATCTTTCTCCTACAGAGCCATAATTAGTACAGTGTCTGGTATAGAGACACTGGTACAGAGAGAAGACCCAAGTTGAGAGGTCAAGTAACTTGTGCAGTGCCACTTTCGTTAGCACATGTGCCAGATTTGGCTTTCTACCCGCTGTATATCTTGATACATAGCAATAAAATGGGTGAATGGAGAAATTGTTGACAAGGGTGGGATATCTGTTAACTTGTATTTGGAATCTTGGTAAAAATATGAATATTTCCAACAATATCACTTTAGGTTTGTACAAAAATGTTTTAATCTTGCGGCACACTTTTCCATTCTTTATGGCAGGGGATGGGAATCTTAAGCTTAGATGTAACTCCAAGGGTCAGCACTTAAATGTCCCTTCCAGAGATCCTGACAAGGACTGAGAGAGCACAGGAGCCTCTAAGTTTTCCTGTTAAGTCTTGGGAGAGGGCCAGATTGGAAAGTCTTCTTATAGAGGTGGGAAATCAGATTCTGTTACTTTCAAGGAAGTTATTTTCCTTTGACTGTTCTGGGAGATTGGTGGACTCTGAACGTGTATCTAAATTTTTTAACTTCAGGATGTATTCTTTATCTCTTGACTCTGGAGATCACACGCGCTCACACACACACACACACACACACACACACACACACACGCGTAAGAGACAAGATAAAATCAGTGGAATCTTACAGTCCCAGAAGGAATTCGCTGATAACACATGCTTCTACACACATGAAAAATCACATCTTTATGATGAATGACCGTTTTCTCTGTTTGTTGCATTGGTAAGAGGAAATAGTTAACATCTTCTAATTTTACTTTTTAAAAATTCAACATAGTTTTTGAGATAATATGTGACTCGATGGCACCTAACACCAACACCGGGGCTATGAGACTAATGGACCAAGTGCTTTTAATGGGTTTTCACTAAGACTAGCAGTTGGCGAGAGGCTTCTGAAAATTCTGAGGATGGGAAGGTACTTTTATGGGTTACCTTGGTGTCAAAAATAATCTTCTTGAACGACTGTCCTCCAAAGTAACTGCTTGTTTCGAATTAAATTTTGGGGAGGGTTTTTTTACTTTGCGTAGGTGATGTCATGTAATCCTTGCAACCCTCCATTAAGGTGACAATTTTCCCCATTTTACAGAGAGAGGACCCAAGTTGAGAGTGGTCAAGTAATTTGTGCAGTGTCACTTTGGTTAGCACATGTGCCAGATGTGTCTTTCTACCTGCTTTGTATCTTTTAGTCAATTCTCATTATTTTCTCCCATCTGTCAACAGCAGACAACCCACACCCAATCCTTAGGACATTCAGGGCTGCAGGAGACTGGTTTTTGTTTCTATATTGCTTGCATCGTTTCATTGGGATTTGGGAAAGGAGAAGTAAACACTTCCTGAGTCATTAGTCAGTGCTGATTTCTGCATAGTACTGACTCTGTGTCTCAGAGGTGCCCTTAGAACCTCTCTAGGTGCTTGTCCTGCTTTCACTGCAGGTTATCAAAGAAGGAAGGGAAGATCTTCAGCAAATCCCTAAGTCAGCAAATGTTTCTTTTTCCTCACTTCCCGATTCTACTTAAATAACAGAGTTATTTGCAGAGGGCATGTGCCAAGTATAAGAGCAGAAAGAGTTATCCCATGAAATGGAACCTATGTAAACCGAGATCTTAGTGTTTTGTCCACTGAAGATGCATGCTTGCCATGTAGTATGCACTCACTAACTGAATAATTAACTTGCGGCTGTCTCATTGATTTGACTCATGCAGACCCCATATGTTACAGAGCACAGCCATGCTCTGTAGGGTTTACAATGTCTCTGATCTTTCGGAAGGAGATCACTAGGACTTTTTCTGAGGCGCCACTAGGTTGGTTTGAACCACCCATCTTTCACTTAGTACCCGATTGCTTAACCGTTTGCACCCCCCAGCTGCCTCCCAATAAATGATTAGGGCCTCCAAATGTGCTACTTTTATTGTTCCTCATTAGTGTCAGTGTACTGTAAGGCCTAAAACTGAGCACAGAGATGTTCAGTTATGAATTCGGAGTCTGAACATTCCTACTTTGCCTTCAACATTAACCTTTCATTTTGTAAAAGACAACAAACCTGACGTATAGTTAGCATATATTTGATGAGATTAAGTTATTTTCATATATTAACTCGCAGCTTGCTCATTTTGCCAACTCTGAATCATCTGAGAATAACTTTGCTAACCGTTCTCAAACAATTCCCAAGCACTTATTAGTGTACCAGCAATGGCATAGTAAAGCTTTAGAAAAACAGATAATTCTGTTGATATTCAAGAAGTATTGTTTTTATAACAGCTAATTGGAACAGAATTGGAAAGTGTCCCTCTTTTATAAAGTTTAGTTTGAATATTTCCACCATTTTAGTTAACATCAGTTGTCAAGTGTGACTATATTTTTAAACAAAAGTAAGGGGGATCCCCTGAAGGCATTTGGCAAAGAGAATCATTTGGATCCAAGCTGCTAGGTGGGGAAGAAAGTTGATCAAATATTTAGTGCAAGTTGTGTGTATCTGTATGATTACAAGCTTTCTTCATCTATGATTTAGTGGTTTCTAATAAGTGATTCATTAATTTTCAATGAAGTGCTCTTCCTGGCCATCAAGTGCAGTTTGGTGTGCATAGAATATCTGTTCATTGAGTCATAATCGTCTCATTTTATTCAATGAATGAAGAGAACTTCTTCTCATCCGCTTCCAGAAATTGAGTCTATTATACCGTATAATCAGCTGTTTTGAATGTCTAGGACCACTTCACAAGAAAGATAAATGTTTTCTCTCAGGACCCTCTTCAGAAAAAAGACAAATATTTTCTATGAGTACACTATCTCCAAGGGAGACAAATGTTTTCTCTGAACACTCCATTTCCCTGTTCCCAAGTTATTTTGTCCACACACCAGGATACCTTCTGTTTTGGATTTTCCAGTGTGGCCCTGCTTTCAATTTATATTCTATTCAGTAAATATCATTAGTTAAATATGTAACTAAATGTTTATCTAAGTATTAGTTAACTTTATACTTTTTTGTGAAGGGTGATTTAAATGCACAATTCAAAAATGAAAGGTCCCTTATGTAATTTGGTGTTTGTTGTTAGGTGCCATCGAGTTGATTCTGACTCATAGCAAGCCTAGGTACAACAGAAGGAAACACTGCCCGGTCCTGGCCCATCCTTACAATTGTTGATATATTTGAGCCCACTGTTGAAGTCCCTGTGTCAGTCCATTGAGGCTTTTCCTCTCTTTCACCGACCCACTACTGTATCAAACATGTCCTTCCCCAGAGACTGCCAGAGACTGGCCCCTTCTGATAACATGTCCAAAGTACATGAGACAAAGTCTTACAATCCTTGCTTCTAAGGAGGATTGTGGCTGTACTTCTTCCAAGACGATTTGTTCTTCTCGCATGTATATTCAGTATTCTTCACCAACACCATAATTAAAGTACGTCAATTCTTCTTTGGTCTTCCTTATTCATTGTCCAGCTTTTGCATACTTATGGGGCAATTGAAAATACCACGGCTTCTTTTAGGCACATCTTAGTCCTTAAGGTAACATTTGGGCTTTTGAACACTTTAAAGAGCTCTTGAATTTTTTCTTCAGTCCTTTCAGCTTGAGAAATGCCTAGCGTATTCTTCCCTTTTGTTTTTCTAACTTCAGGTCTTTGCATATTTCATTATAATACTTTGTCTTCATGAGCCTTCCTTTGTAATCTTCTGTTCAGCTCTTTTACTTCATCATTTCTTCCATTCCCTTTAGCTACTCCATGTTCTAGAGCAAGTTGCAGAGTTTCTTCTGACATGAATTTTGGTCTTTTCTTTATTTCTTGTTTTTTAAGGACCTTTTGCTTTCTTCATGTATGATGGCCTTGATGTCATTCTACAGCTTCTCTGGTCTTCTGTCATTAGTGTTCATCGCATCAAATCTATTTTTGAGATTGTCTGTAAAATCCGAAGGGATATACTCAAGGTAGTACTTTTGCTCTTGTGCACTTGTTTTAACTTTCTCCAGCTCCAGCTTGAACTTGCCTATGAACAATTGATGGTATGTTCTGCAGTCAATCCATGGCCTTGTTCTGACAGATGGTATTGAGCTTCTTCGTTGTCTCTTTCCACAGATGTAGTTAACCTTATTCCTTTGTAGTTCGTCTGGTGAGGTCCATGTTTATAGTCGATGTTTTTGTTGTTGAAAAAAGGTATTTTTAGCGAATAAGTCATTGGTTTTGCAAAATATTATCATGTGATCTCTGGTGTCTGTCCCCAAGGATGTAATTTCCAACTACCAACTGTTCTTTTTTGCCACCTTTGGCATTCAAATCTCCAGTAATTATCAGTGCATCTTGATGGTATGTTTGATCAAATTCAGATTGCAGAAGTTAGTAGAACTCTTCAACTTGACTTCATCTTTGGCATTCATTTTTGGTGCTTAAATTTGAATGATAGTCTTAGGCATACAGATATTATCCTGTCACTGATAGCATTGTACTTCAGGATAGAACTTGAAATGTTCTTTTTGACGATAAATGCAATGTCATTACTGGTTAGTAGACTATATGGTTTTCTGATTCAAATGGCGGCCAATACTAGTCCATTTTAGTTCACTATTGCCTAAGATATCAATCTTTTTTTTTTTTTAATTTTTTAATTGTACTTTAGGTTAAGGTTTACAGAACAAATAATTTCTCATTACACAGTCAGTATGCATGTTGTTTTATGACATTGGTTAACAAACCCATGGCATGTCAATACTCTCCCTTCTCAACCTTGGAGGACCTTTTTGCCTTTTTGGTGGAAATACACATAGCCAAAGATACACCATTTCAAAAATTTCTACATGGAAAATTCAGTGACATCAATTACGTTCTTCCAGTTGTGCTGCTATTCTCACTATCCTTTTCCAATTACAGAACAAAATAAACAGTACATTAAAGTTAGTACACATATTGCCCTATGACAATGTTTAACAACCCCAAGACATGTTAACACTATCCTTTCTCAACCTTGGGTTCCCTATCATCAGCTTTCCTGTCTCCTCCTGCCTTCTAGTCCTTGTCCCTGGACTGCTGTGCCTCATTAGTCCCATTTTGTTTTATGGGGCTGTCCAATCCCCGGCTGAACGGTGAACCTCGGGAGTGACTTCACCACTGAGCTAAAAGGGTGTCCGGGGGCCATACTCTCAGGGTTTCTCCAGTCTCTGTCAGGCCAGTAAGTCTGGTCTTTTTTTGTGTTCTACATCCTTCTCCAGCTCTGTCCAGGACCCTCTGTTGTGATCGCAGTCAGAGCAGTCAGTGGCGGTAGCCAGGCGCCGTCTAGCTGTACTGGACTCAGTCTGGTGGAGGCCTTGGTAGCTGTGATCCATTGGTCCTTTGGACTAAAAAGATATCAATCTTTATGCATTCCATTTCATTTTTGATGACTTCCAATTTTCCTAGATTCATAGTTCATGCATTCCACATTCCAATTATTAATGGACATTTGCAGCTATTTCTTCTCATTTTGAGTCATGCCACATCAGCAAATGAAGGTCCCAGAAGCTTTACTCCATCCACGTCATTAAGGTCAACTGTACATTGAGGAGGCAGCCCTCCCCAGTCCTATTCTGAGTGTCTTCCAACCTGAAGGGGTCATCTTTAGGCACTATATCAGACAGTGGTCCACTGCTGTTCATAAGATTTTTCACTGGCCAAGTTTTTCAGAAATTGGCCACCAGGTCCTTCTTCCTAGTCTGTCTTAGTCTGGAACCTTTGCTGAAACCTGTCCATCATGGGAGTCCTGGCTGGTATTTGAAATACCGATAGCATAGATTTCAGTGTCTATGCAACATGCAAGCCACCACACTATAACACACTGACGGATGAATGGTTGTATGTATGTGTGTTCATTGTGCTATAGGAAATGAGAGCTAATTTTTTTTGAGAAATGTGGTGTGCAGTCACCTACTTGACAGATAAGGATTTGCAATCGGCTACCAATTTTTCCTTTGTAAAAATAGAATTTATAAAAACCCAAACTCTTTACCATCAAGTCGATTCAACTCATGGCTACCCTAAAGGACAGAATATCACTGTTCCATAGGGTTTCCAAGGAGTGGCTGGTGGAATCGAACTGCCGACCTTTTGGTTAGCAGCCAAGCTCTTAACCTCTGTGCCACCAGGGCTCCTTAGTAACATTAGCATCCCTAAATAACAGGTGAGTTGATAGAGGGACAGATGTTCAATCACCGCAAGAGTTTCAAGCAGAGGCGATTTGTCTGTAAAGCTGTGCTGTTAATACTATTATATTCACCACAGTTTTCAGTGAAAACAAACAAACAAAAAAACATATTATTTCTTTTTGCCTGCATAGCCATCATCTAAGGCAGGTATTTAACCCATTTTACAAGTAATACTCTAAGGTGACTTTACAGAGAACACAGAATTACTAAGAATCTGTTGGGAGGTGCAGATGCACAGGTGTGCTGTAATCTCTCTCACCATCTCTCTAGCTACTAATGGACACAAAGAAAAGTCTGTGCTTTAGGGGAGATGATTGCCCTCTGAAAAAACTCTAAACCTTGTTAAGCTATCTTAGTGGTTAAAGGAGGAAGGGATGCTCCTGACAAGAGTAAATCTAGAATAGCCAAAGGGAGATGGTCACCCAGTCTAAATAGGTACAATGAATGATGTCCATTGCCATCAGGGGGGCTTCGATTTTTTTTTTTTTTTTAACTTTTTTTCCCACCTTTCCCCTGTTGGTTCTCTGTACATGCTGTTTGGCATGAAGACATGGCAGTTCGTTAGTATTAACCTGGGAGAGAAGATCTTCGGGTTTCTTCTCCCATGGTGTGAAGTGGGACGTGCATGGATTCAATATGACAATACACTATGGGACAGCAGAGTAAACTCAGGGAACCTTTGCTGATGAGAATGTTTGCTGTTCTGCTCATCCCTGTCTTGTTTATTCTGTGAGCAATAAACGCCTGATGAGCACATCATTAGAACAGTGTTTTGTCTGTGCTCTGCTCCAAACAGTATTCGCTAAGAACTTTTGAATACAGTACATTGCCGGGCCCAGGCAAAGACTTGAGAAATCGTGTTCAGTGCCTATTCCACCACACCAAAGTTTCTGTCCCCTTGGTGCCTGCCACGCAGCCAACACTCAGTAATAACGTATTGATTTGTTTCTTTAATCTAACTAGAGTTTGCATTTTTATAATTAACATATGCACATATATAGCACATGCATTCATCTTTCGGAAACACTGGTGGCATATTAGTTAAGAGCTGCAGCTGCTAACCAAAAGGTCGGCAGTTCGAATCCACCAGGCACTCCTTGGAAACCAGTTTGAAAATGAAAAATGTTTAGATCTTTTCTTCCTTCACTCCCTTAAAATCATTGCAAATGCACAAGTTCAAAATACCAGTTCTGAAGTGAAACAACCATAAAAGAAGTAACAAGAATGTTGACACAATGTGAAGAATGTATCCAATGTCACTCACTGATCATTATGTGTAGTATATGTGCAATGGGAGTGGGTTTTGTATATTTTCTCCAAAAGTGAAATTAAATATGAAAAATGAAAAAATGATAGAGTTTGAAAACTCAGTGTCCAGAGAAGCTATGTTTCTACAATGGGAAAAACAAAAGCCGATAAATTGTTTCCTGAGAATTAAAAGAATAATAATACTAGTTATGAAATCCTGCCCTACTGAAGATTCCTGGTGAGGCATGTGGGCTGTGCTGTTTATCCACGGAAAATACCACTTGGCCTTTGAGAAATGAGATTTTAAAATAATAGATTATAAAGAAAAATGTTTAAATACTATTTTTAAATATAGCAGGATAAATACGTTAATGTTGTGTATAGTAAAATACGAGTGAAACTTTGGTGTCTTGTACATATAAAACATGAACATTAAGAAAGCAATTAAAAAATGGAATTTTTGTCAGATGATTTTGAGTTTAGTAACTTTTATATAAGTCAAAACTAAATTAATAAGCCAGGAGCTAGAGCGCTAGTGAAATTTTTTTAAAATTAAATGATTTACTTCACACACTCTAGGATGGCTTTTATCAAAAAAACAGAAAATGAGAAGTGTTGGTGAGGATGTGGGGAATTTGGAAGCCTTGTCCATTGCTGGTGAAAATGTGAAGTGATGCAGCTGTTGTGGAAAACTGTTTGGCAGTTATTCAAAAAATTAAAAATAGAATTACTGTATGATCCAGCAGTTCTTCTCCTAGGCATATACCTAAACAACTGGAAAGCAGGAAGTCAAACAGATTTGAGTACAACGTTCATTGCAGCGCTATTCACAGTAGCCAAGAGGTGGAAACAACCCAAGTGTCCATCAGCAGATGAATGGTTAAACAACAGGGGGTATATCCAAACAATGGAACATTATTCAGCCATAAAGAAAAATGAAATTCTGATACATGCTACTACATGGAGGAACCTTAAAAACATTATGTTAAGTAAAATAGGTCCCAAAAGGACAAATATTGTATGATCCCACTTATATGAAATATCTAGAATATACGAATGTATAGAGACCGAAGTTTATTAGTGGTTACTAGGGACAGGAGAGAGAGAGAATGATTCCTTAGGGGGCACTGGGTTTCTGTTATGTGTGATTGAAATATTTGGGAACAGATAATGGTGATGGTCATACAACGTGATGAAAGTAATCAATGTCACTGAATTAACTTGTAAAAAATTTTAAAATGTCAAAAGTTTTGTTATATATATTTTTACCACAGTTTTTAAAATGCTGTAGGAAATATTCATGTTTTAGAAGGTAAGTGTAATCTTAGAACCAACTGAATCAGTAGGTTTGTTGTTGTTGTTGTTAGATGCCATCAAGGCGGTTCTGATTCATAGTGACCCAAAGTATAACAGAACCAAACATTGCCTGGCCCTGCACCTTCCTCACAATAATTGTTATATTTTAGCCCCTTTGTTTCAGCCAATGTATCAATCCATCTCATGGAGGGTCTTTGTGTTTTTCCCTGAGCCTCTAACTCAGTAGGACTAGAAAGCAATATTTTGATATTTGCTGTGATTTTTCAGAGCCATTGTAAAAAATTAAGGAACTCATATTGGCAATGAACCAGCAGGGGCTGGCAGTACAGAGTGGATTTGTGTAGACCCAGCTCTGGGTGGCTAGGTGATAGATAAAGACTGCAGGGAGAGTCGATGAAGAAGGATAGAGTCCTTCTTGCTTGTGACCTAATCACAGGGGACAACAGAGAGAGAAAGACCAGCTGGTCTGAAGTGTAGGGAGTTATGCAGACTCTTAGCCTACAGCTACTGCCTGGTGACCTGGCCTCAGGTGACCAGAGACTACTTGACCTGGCTCAGGATAGCCAGAGATGAGTTCTGCTCTGACTCTGGGTGGTTAGGGTCAGAGGAATTGCCACAGAAGTGGCTGGTGGTGAGGAGTGGAAATGTGAGAGGATGAGGACAGTTGGGAGTTGCATTCGTGCTGATCCTTGCCACTCAGTGATAAAGTGGGTTTGCCCACCTTGCCCCTTAGTTAGCATCATAGCTCACCTGTGGGCTCAGACATTACTCACTGCCCCCTGCTCAGGGTGTGTGACTATCTCTTTGTCGGCTATTCTAGACTTAGTGGTGAACAATCCTTCTTCCTTTGCCCCACCAAGATACAAAAACAGTAAATTTCTGACTTATCTCTGTAGGCAATCATCTCCCCTTAAGGCACATTCTTTCTCTTCATTAGTAGCTGTGAAGATGGTGGAAGCAATTAGAATACAGCACACAGGTCCACCCAGCAGAGGGCTAGAAAACATTCAAATAACAAAGAAACGCATTGCTGACTGTTAACGTGTTTATAATTAGAAATGCAACAAAGTTGCTGCTGAGAAAATACGTCTGTCTTGGTCAGAAGCACATACTGCAACTCAGAAGTGTTTCTGACAGGTTTCTATGAAACTGTGCAAATGAGCCTCTAAAAACAGGTTAAGGGGTGCGAGCACTTCCTGTGAGAAGTCCTCAGAAGGGGAGGCTATGATGGGACTGGAGATGAAGGATCGGTTGGTGGAAAATATGGCCTTGGTGATAGAAATGATGCTGGAGATCCTATGATAGAATTTTGCAAGACCAATGACTTCTTGATTGCAAATACCTTTTTTCAACAACATAAACAGCGACTATACACATGGACCTCGCCAGATGGGGTACACAGGAATCAAATCGACTACATCTGTGGAAAGAGACTATGGAAAAGTTCAATATCATCAGTCAGAATAAAGCCAGGGACTGACTGCAGAACAGACCATCAATTGCTCATATGCAAGTTCAAGCTGAGGCTGAAGAAAATTAGAACAAGTCCATGACAACCAAAGTGTAACCTTGACTATATCCCACCTGAATTTAGAGACCATCTCAAGAACAGATTTGAAGCATTGAACACTAATGACTAAAGACCAGACGAGTTGTGAAATGACATCAAGGACATCATACATGAAGAAAGCAAGAGCTCATTAAAAAGACAGGAAGAAACAAAAGACCAAAATGGATGTCAGAAGAGACTCTGAAACTTGCTCTTGAATATCAGTAGCTAAAGCAAAAGGAAGGAATGATGAAGTAAAAAAACTGAACAGATTTCAATGGACGGCTTGAGAAGACAGAGTAAAGTATTATAATGACATGTGCAAAGAGCTGAAGATGGAAAACCAAAAGGGAAGAACACGCTCAGCTTTCTCAAGCTGAAAGAATTGAAAAAATTCAAGCCTTGAGTTGCAATGGTGAAGGATTTCACGGGGAAAATATTAAATGATGCAGGAAGTATCAAAAGAAGATGGAAAGAATATGCAGAGTCATTATACCAAAAAGAATTGGTCGACATTCAACCATTTCAGGAGGTAACATATGATCAGGAGCCGATGGTAATGAAGGAAGAAGTCCAAAATGCACTGAAGGCATTGGTGAAAAACAAGGCTCCAGGAATTGACGGAATATCAGCTGAGATGTCTCAACAAACGGATGCAGCGCTAGAAGTGCTCGCTTGTCTATGCCAAGAAATTTGGAAGACAGATACCTGGCCAACCGACTGGAAGAGACCCATATTTATGCCTATTCTGAAGAAAGGTGATTCAACTGAGTGCAGAAATTATCGAACAATATAATTAATATCAGATGCAAGTAAAATTTTGCTGAAGATCATTCAAAAGTGGCTGCAGCAGTATATCGACAGGGAACTGCCAGAAATTCAAGCTGTATTCAGAAGAGGACGTGGAACCAGGGATATTATTGCTGATGTCCAATGAATCTTGGTGAAAGCAGAGAATACCAGAAAGATGTTTACCTGTGTATTATTGACTGTGCAAAGACATTCGACTGTGTGGATTATAACAAATTATGGATAACATTGCAAAGAAGGGGAATTCCAGAACTCTTAATTGTGCTCATGAGGAACCTGTACACTGATCAAGAGTCGGTCATTGAAACAGAACAAGGGTATACTGTGTGGTTTAAAGTCAGGAAAGGTATGCGTCAGGGTTGTGTCCTTTCACCATACCTATTCAATCTGTATGCTGAGCAAATAATCTGAGAAACTGGACTCTGTGAAGAAGAACAGGACATCAAGATTTGAGGAAGATGCATTAACAACTGGCGTTATGTAGATGACACAACTTTGCTTGCTGAAAGTGGAGAGGACTTGAAATGCTTACTGATCAAGATCAAAGACCATAACCTTCAGTATGGATTACACCTCAACATAAAACAAAAATCCTCACAACTGCACCAAGAAGCAACATCATGATAAACGGAGAAAAGATTAAAGTTGTCAACGATTTCATTGTACTTGGATCCACAGTCAACACCCATAGAAGCAGCAGTCAAGAAATCAATGAAAAGACACATTGTGTTGGGCAAATCTGCTGCAAAAGACCTCTTTAAAGTGTTGAAAAGCAGAGATGTCACCTTGAAGACTAAGGTGCGCCTGACCCAAGCCATGGTATTTTCAGTTGCCTCATATGCATGTAAAAGCTGGATGATGAATAAGGAAGAGTGAAGAAGAAGAACTGATGCCTCTGAATTGTGGTTTTGGTGAAGAATATTGCATATACTATGGATTGCCAAAAGAACGAACAAATCTGTTTTAGAAAAAGTACAACCAGAATGCTCCTTAGAAGCAAGGATGGCGAGACTACCTCTCACATACTTTGGACATGTTATCAGGAGCCCAGTGGTGCCTGCCTGTGTTCCAATTGGTCCGCAACCGGATACCAACCAATGGAGAGGGGCCAGGGAATGGAAAGGAGCTCTCAGCTGCTGGAGGGCAAGAGCTCAACAGGCTCTCCTGGATGCTGGAGAGCTTCCTCCTTTGGTTTGCTCCCCAGATCATCCTAATGTTATAGTGCAATTCCGCCCCACTTATTTCCTGGGCTGGTCGCCCACCCACTTCGCTGAGAGCTCTCTGAAGAGCTGGCTCAGCAGCAGCCAGACTCCTATTAGATGGAACAAGAACAGGCGCGGCATCCTGGACCTGCTTTTCAGCATTTTCCAAGGGAATGTCGCTGCTGTCCTCTACTAGCCTGCTCCTTTCTGCCTGTTCTTGGCTGCAGGCTGCTTGCCCTGCATGCTCTACCAGGTTTTTATAGCCCTTGGGCTCCCAATCAGCTCTTGAGTCAGTTGTCCCAGCTCCACCCCTAACACACCCCACCACAGGATTTTTCTTCCTCACCTCTGGCCCACCCTCCCCCCATCCTTCCCTCATCCCATGTCCCTCCATCCTCCCAATGTTCTTCTACTCTTGGCTTGTTTTGAATTCTCCTCCTCTAATTTCTTTTTCTTTTCCTCATCCACAACTATTTTTATGCTTAAATATTTTCAATTTTTTTTGTCTTTTACTTATGTCACAACCTGGTGTTGTCACTATAGAAAACACAGGTAAACAAAACAAATACAAAGAACGTGTAAGCTCACCAGCCAGAGCCTATCTCTCTTAACACTTGCTCTAAAGCCACTCTTATTCCTCCAAACCCCACCCACACCTTTTAAAGTATACTTCTTCTTCAAAGCTTTAAATGATTCTACCAAAAAATCCATTGCTGTCCAGTCAATTCTGACTCATAGCGACCCTATAGGACAGAGTAGAACTACCCCATAGGGTTTCCAAGGAACAGCTGGTGGATTCCAACTGCCAAGCTTTTGGTTAGCAGTGGAGCTCTTAACCACTGTGCCGCCAGGGCTCCAAAATGATTATAATCAGATTAATTACTGTAGTGCCCAGTATGGATAGTCATAGGAAGGTGATGGGTGGATGCATACATTGTCCACATATGAGAAAGAAAACTAATGATGTTTAAATAAGTCCTGTGAGAAGTATTAATGTTCCTAACGGCGTCACTTTATGCTTGTCTGATAATGTTTTATGTTTGCAGCACATTTTTTCCATTCTTTATGGCAGGGGATGGGAATCTTAAGCTTGAAGGAACTCCAGTGGTCAGCACTTAAATCTGCCCTCCAGAGATCCTGACAAGGACTGAGAGAGCACAGGAGACTCTAGGGTTGCCTGTTAAGTCTTGGGAGAGCGCCGCACTGGAAGGTCTTCTGACAGAAGTGGGAAATCAGACTCTATCACTCAGCTTCTTAATTTCCTTTCACTGCTCAGGGAGTTGGTTGACTGTGACTAGTGACCAGTTATGGGTTATTTTAAAATCAGATTGTATTATTTCTCTCGAGAGACTGGACAACACACAGATACACACAAAGAGATATGAAATAAAATGGTAAGTTTTACTTTATGCAAACAGAGAGAAATCTCTTGCCCATGATACTGAAGATCATCTTATCAAATGTTAGTAACCTATGTGCTGCATAATCACATATATATATATAATTTTTGGGCCTAAACTATAAGTAACCTTTAGAAGCAGCTTGTCCAGTTTCACATAATTGTATTTAGGTGATCAGGCTCACTGAAACACTTGAAAACTGTTTTTTCAGAAATCAATAGATTAGCGAACATATCCTGTTTCTGTGTCCAGAGGTCGTAGAATCATGGCCCACCGATCCTGCAGTTGTCTTAGCAAGATTTTCATTTTTCTGTTGTTTATAATGTTTGAGTACATACTGCTCTCTTATAAGATTTATGTTTTCTGACATAATTGTCAAGTAATCAAAAACATTTTTGTTCAAAGTTCCTGATGAAATTACGTATAAATATCCTGAAAATCTTAATCTGAGCACTGATTTATTTGGTAATTACATGCTGCCCAACTTTAAAGTTGTCTATTAAACCTGCATCGCAATCTGTTAATGGTGTTCTGAGTTGTTTATTTTTGACAGAGACAAGACAAAAGCAGTGGAGTCCCACAATATGTTGCTACTGCATGTTCCTGCACAAAATATTTATATCTTTATGATCAATCTTCTGTATTCTACATGTGTCATATTTGGTGAGAGGATATTTTTATCACTTTCAAATTTTTAAATAAGTCAACACAATTTTTGAGGACCTGGGCTCAATTGACAACCCTCAAAGAAGACGGTAACCCTTTTAAGTTCAAATAGGACCACATTTTTAAAGGCCTGTTGTTTTTGTCTTCAAAATCTAATCAGATTAGCTCGAATGCACTCAGGTAATCCTGAGGGCTTAAAGGAAGTTAGGGTAGTTTTGAAATGAACTAATAAAATATGATCTTGATCCCTGCTAGTTGGAAGAGGGTCTAGTCATCATTTGTGAAATGCTGGGCATCTTGTAACTCTTCAAATACAACCTGATTAGAGCTATGGGATGGTCGGAGACAGTACTTATAAATTTTTTATTTCACTTAGACAAGAAGTTTAGGAGAGGCTTCTCAAATATAGGTGTGGGAGGTACTTTTGTGGGCTGACAGAGTTTGGAAAATATTCCATAGATTCTCCTCAAAAACAGAAAAACAAACCAGTTGATTCTGATTGATGGTGACCTCATGTGTTTTGGAGTAGAACTGTGTTGCATAGGGTTGTCCATGATCGACCCTTTTGGAAATGGATCACCAGGCCTATCTTCCAAGGCACCTATGGGTGGATTCAAACTGCCAGCCATTTGGTTAGCATGTTAATCATTTGTGCTATCCAGGGACTCCTTCCTTCAATAACTGCTTTTTTAGAAATGGATTTGCAGATGTCTCTCAACTGCACACCAAACTTGCTTTCTACAAGTTGTCTTATATTTTAAAAGAACATTTTGTAAAACATCCTCACTTTTAAAAAGTTGAAATTTTGTGCCAGTACATAGTAGCCTCTTAATTTAAAATGTGTTGATATGTTTAAACCATTTAGTGTTTTTGCATAATTTGTTTTTCCTAATATTGGAGTGTTAACTTTAGCTGTAGAAACATTTAGTTTCCTCTGCACCCAAGAAAGGTAATGCACAAGGATAACAGGTTAGAGTGGACAAGGGAAATAAATATCTTATATGGCACACATTGTGAACTACCTAAATATTTCAACATAACTGTTATTTCTATCATTTCTAAGTATACATTTCTCTAGTTGTTGTTGGTGTTAGGTGCCATCAAGTCAGTTCCGGTTCTGACTCATAGCGACTCTACGTGCAACAGAATAAAACACTACCCGGTCCTATGCCATCCTCACAATCTTTGTTGTATGAATCCATCTCGTTGAAGGTCCTCCTCTCTTTTGCTGACCCTCAACTTTACCAAGCATGATGTCCTTCTCCAGGGACTGGTCCCTCCTGATAACATGTCCAAAGTACATGAGATGAAGTCTCTACATCCTCACTTCTAAGGAGCATTCTGGCTGTACTTCTTCCAAAACAGATTTGTTCGTTCTTCTAGCAGTCCATAGTATATTCAGTATTTTTCTCCAACATCATAATTCAAATGCATCAATTCTTCTTTAGTCTTCCTTATTCATCGTCCAGCTTTTGCAAGCATATGAGATGACAGAGAATACCATGGCTTGGTGAAGCGTACCTTACTTCTCAAGATCCCATCTTTGCTTTTTTAACATTGTAAAGAGGTCTTTTATAGCAAATTGGCCCAATGCAGTATGTCGTTTGATTTCTTGACTGCTGCTTCCATGGGCCTTGATTGTGGATTTAAGGACAATGAAATCCTTGACAACTACAATATTTTCTCCGTTTATCATGATACTGCTTATTGGTCCAGTTGTGAGGACTTTTGCTTTCTTTATGTTGAGGTGTAATCCATACTGAAGACTGTAGTCTTTGATATTCATCAGTAAGTGCATCAAGTCCTCTTCACTTTGAGCAAGCAAAGTCGTATGCGTCACAGCCTTTCATTACACAGGCTGTTAGTGAGTCTCCCTTCAATCCTAATGTCCTGTTCTTCTTCATATAGTCCAGTTTCTTGGATTTTTTTCTCAGCATATGGATTGAATAAGTATGCTGAAAGGATACAACCCTGATGCACACATTTTGTTATTTGAAACCACGCAGTATTCCCTTGCTCTATTCCACGGACTCCCTCTTCGTCCATGTACAGGTTCAGCATGAGCTCAATTAAATGTTCTGAAATTTTCATTCTTCACAATCTTATCCATATTTTGTTATGATCCACACAGTTGAGTGCCTTTGCATAGTACAATAAAACATGGGGAAACATCTTTCTGGTATTCTCTGCTTTCAGCCAATATCCATCTGACATCAGCAATGAGATCCCTCATTCCATATCCTCTTCTGAATCCAACTTGAATTGCTGGCAGTTCCCAGTTGACATACTGCTACACTCACTGTCGAATGAGCTCACTTTTCTGTGATATTAATGATATTGTTTGATAATTTCTGCATTCATTTGGTTCACCTTTCTTTGGAATATGCATAAATATGGATCTCTTCTAGTTGGTTGGCCAGGTAGCTGTCTTCCAAATGACTCGGCAGTGGTGAGTGAGCCCTTCCAGTGCTGTATCCTTTTGTTGAGATACCTCAGTTAGTATTCCATCAATTGCTGGAGCCTTGTTTTTTGCCAGAGTATTCGGTGCAACTTGGATTTCTTCCTTTAATATCACCAGTTCTAGATTATATGCTACCTCCTGAAATGATTGAACATTGACAAATTCTTTTTGGTACAGTGACTCTGTGTATTCCTTCCATCTTCTTTTGATGCTTCCTGCGTTGTTCAGTATTTTGCCCATAGAATCCTTCACTATTGCAACTTGAGGTTTGAATTTTTTCTTCAGTTCTTTCACCTTGAGAAGTGCTGAACATGTTCTTCCCTTTTGATTTTTTATCTCCAGGTCTTTGCACATGTCCTTATAATACTTTTACTTTGAAATCTTCTGTTCAGCTCTTTTACGTCATCATTTCTTCCTTTCGCTTTAGCTACTTGATGTTCAAGAGCAAGTTTCAGAGTATCATCTGACATCCATTTTGGTCTTTTCTTTCTCTCTTGTCTTTTTAATGTCCTCTTGCTTTCTTCATGTAGGATGTCCTCGATGTCACTCCACAACTCGTCTGGACTTTGTCATTAATGTTTAATTCATCAAATGTATTCTTGAGATGGTCTCTAAATTCAGGTGGGATATACTCGAGGTCATGCTTTGGCTCTATGGACTCGTTCTAATTTTCTTCAGCTTCAACCTGAACTTGTATTTGAGCAATTGATGGTCTGTTCTGCAGTCAGCCCCTGGCCTAGTTCTGACTGATGCTATTGAGCTTTTCCATCATCTCTTTCCACAGGTGTAGTCAGTTTGATTTCTCTGTATTCCATTTGGTGAGGTCCAGCTGTACAGTTGCCATTTATGTGGTTGAAAAAAGGTATTTGCAACGAAGAAATCTTTGGTCTTACAAAATTCTATCATGTGATCTCTGGCATTGTTACTTTCACCAAGGCCGTATTTTCCAACTACCTGTCCTTCTTCTTTGTTTCCAACTTTTGCATTCCAATCACTGTACACACACACCAAAAAACAAAGTTACTGCCATCAAGTCAATTCTGACTTATAGTGATCCTATAGGACAGAGCATAACTGCCTCTTAGGGTTTCCAAGGAGAGGCTGGTGGATTCGAACTGCTGACCTTTTGGTTAGCAGCCGAGCTCTTAACCAGTAAGCCACCAAGGCATCCTGATTGCATGTTCAGTCAATTTCAGACTACAGAAGTTGGTAAAAATCTTTAATTTCTTCATCTTTGCCTTAGTGGTTGGTGCGTTCATTTGAATATTAGTCGTATTATCTGGTCTTCTTTGTAGGCATATGGATATTAATCTATCACTGACAGTGTTGTACTTTAGGATAGACCTTGAAATGTTCTTTTTGACAATGAATGCAATGCCATTCGTCTTCAGTTTGTTATTGCCAGACCATATGATTGTCCAATTCAAAGTGGCCAGTATCAGACCATTTCAGCTCACTAATGCCTAGGATATCAATGTTTATGCATCCTATTTCATTTTTGATGATTTCCAATTTTCCTAGATTCGTACTTTGTACATTTCTTGTTCCTATTATTAATGGATGTTTGCAGCTCTTTCTTCTCATTTTGAGTCATGCCACCTCAGCAAATGAAGGTCCTGAAAGCTAGACTCCATCCACGTCATTAATGAGATGATGAAGAAGCTCAATATTAGCAGTCAGAACTAGGCCAGGGGCTGACTGTTGAACAGACCATCAATTTCTCATATGCAAGTTCAAGTTGAAGTTCAAGAAAAGTAAAACAAGTCCAGAGAGCCAAAGTCCAACCTTGAGTATGTTCCACCTAAATTCAGAGACCATCTCAAGAATAGATTTGACTGAACACTTATGACAAAAGACCAGACAAGTTGTGAAATGACATCAAGGACATTATACAAGAGGAAAAGAAAAGGTCATTAAAAAGACAGGAATGAAATAAAAGAGAAAAATGGATATCAGAAAAGACTCTGAAACTTGCTCTTGAACATAGAATAGCTAAAGCGATTGGAAGAAATGATAAAAGAGCTGAACAGAACATTCCAAAGGGCGGCTTGAGAAGACAATGTAAAATATTACAATGCAGTGTGCAAAGACCTGGAGTTTGAAAGCCAAAAGAGAGAACACGCTCGGCATTTCTCAAGCTGAAAGAACTGGAGAAAAAATTCAAGCCTTGAGTTACAATATTGAAGGATCAGTGGACAATACATGGAATGATACATGATTTATGTGGCCCTTTCTATCTCTTGGGCTAATATTTTCCTTGTGTCTTTGGTGTTCTTCATTCTGCTTTGCTCCAGGTGGGTTGGGACCAACTGATGCATCTTAGATGGCTGCTCGCTAGCTTTTAAGACCTCAGCAGTCACTCACTAAAGTGGGACTTTCTTAATTTTGTTATGCCAATTGACTCAGATGTTCCCTGAAACCATGGTCCCAACACCCCCGCCCAGGCTACTCTGTCCCTCGAAGTGTTTGATTGTATTCAGGAAACTTCTTAGCTGTTGGTTTAGTCCAGTTGTGCTGACTTCCCCTTTAGCGTGTGTTGTTCTTCCCTTCACCTAAGATAATTATTGTCTACTATCTAGTTAGCGAACACCCCTCTCCCTCCCTCCCCACACCCCTAACCATCAAAGAATGTTTTCTTCTGTGTTTAAACCTTTTCTTGAGTTCTTATAATAGTGGTCTTATGCAATATTTATCCTTTTGGGACTGACTAAATTCACTCAGCATAATGCCTTCCAGATTCCTCCATGTTACAAGACATTTCATGGATTCACCTTTGTTCTTTATCATTACAATACAATAGTATTCCATTGTGTGAATATACCATAATCTGTTTATCCATTCATCCGTTGATGGTCACCTAGGTTGTTTCCATCTTTTTGCTAACATGAACAGTGCTGCAATGAACATGGGTGTGCATGTCTATACATGTGACAGCGCTTATTTCTCTAGGATATATTCCAAGGAGTGGGGTTGCTGGATTGTATGGTACTTCTATTTCGGGCTTTTAAAGGAAGCACAAACTTGATTTCCAAAGTGGTTGTATCATTTTGTACTCCTACCAGCAGTGTATAAGTGTTCTAGTCTCTCCACAACCTCTCCAACATTTATTATTTTGTGTTTTTTGGATTAATGCTAGCCTTGTAGGGGTGAGATGGTATCTCATTGTAGTTTTGATTTGCATTTCTTTTATGGTTAATGATCATGAGCATTTCCTCATGCATCTGTTAGCCACCTGAATGTCTTCTTTGGTGAAGTGACTGTTCATATCCTTTGCCCGTTTTTTAATTGGGTTATTTGTCTTTTTGTTGTTGAGATTTTGCAATGTCTTGTAGATTTTAGAGATTAGATGCTGATGGGATTTGTCATAGCCAAATTTTTTTTCCCAGTCTGTAGGTTGTCTTTTTACTCCTTTGGTGAAGTCTTTTGATGAGCATAAGGGTTTGATTTTTAGGAGCTTACAGTTATCTAGTTTCTCTTCTGGTGTTAGTGCATTGTTAGTTATGGTTTATATTCTGTTTATGCCATGTATTAGGGCTTCTAGCATTGTGCCTACTTTTTCTTCCATGATATTTATCTTTTTAGATTTTGTATTTAGGTCTTTGATCCATTTTGAGTTAGTTTTTGTGCATGGTGTGAGGTATGGGTCTTGTTTCAGTTTTTTGCAGATATTCAGTTATGCCAGTACCATTTGTTAAAGAGACTGTCTTTTCCCCAGTTAACGGACTTTGGGCCTTTGTCAAATATCAGCTGCTCATAGGTGGATGAGTTTGCGTCTGGATTCTCAATTCTGTTCCATTGGTCTGTGTATCTGTTGTTGTACCAGTACCATGACTACTATGACAGTATAATAGGTTCTAAAGTCAGGGAGTGTGAGGCCTTCCACTTTGTTCTTCTTCTTCAGTAATGCTTTACTTATCCAGGGCCTCTTCCCTTTCCATATGAAGTTGGTGATTTGTTTCTCCATCTCATTAAAAAATGCCATTCAAATTGGGATTAGGATTGCATTGTATCTGTAGATCGCTTTGGGTAAAATTGACATTTTCACAGTGTTGAGTCTTCCTATCCATGAGCAAGGTACGTTTTTCCACTTATGTAGGTCTCTTTTGGTTTCTTGCAGCAGTGTCTTGTCATTTTCTTTGCATAGGTCTTTTATGTCTCTTGTTAGATTTATTCCTAAGTATTTTATCTTCTTGGGGGCTATTGTAAATTGTGTTGATTTGGTGATTTCCTCTTCAGATTTCTCTTTGTTGGTGTAGAGGAATCCAACTGATTTTTGTATGTTTATCTTGTATCCTGATACTTTGCTGAAATCTTCTATTAGTTCCAGTATTCTTGTGGATTCTGTGGGGTTTTCTGTGTATATGATCATATCATCTGCAAATAGAGATATTTTTACTTCTTCCTTATCAATTTGGATGTGCTTTATTTCTTTTTCTAGCCTAATTGCTTTGGCTAGGACCTCCAGCACAATGTTGAGTAAGAGTGGTGATAAAGGGCGTCCTTGTCTGGTTTCTTTTCTCAGGGGGAATGCTTTCAGACTCTCTCCATTTAGGATGATGTTAGCTGTTGGCTTTGTAGAAATTGTGTTGAGGAATTTCACTTCTATTCCTATTTTGCTGAGAGTTTTTTATAATGAATGGGTTTTGGACTTTGTCAAATGCCTTTTCTGCATCAATTGATAAGATCTTGTGGTTCTTGTCTTTTGTTCTATTTATGTGATGGGTTACCCTGATTATTTTTCTAATGTTGAACCATCCCTGCACGCTGGTATAAATCCCACTTGATCATGGTGAATTATTTTTTTGTATATGTTGTTGAATTCTGTTGGCTAGAATTTTGTTGAGGATTTTTGTGTCAATGTTCATGAGGGATGTTGGTCTGTAATTTTCTTTTTGTGTGATGCTGGTTTTGGTATCAGGGTTATACTGGCTTCATAGAATGAGTTCGGGAGTATTCATCCTTTTTTATGCTCTGAAATACCTTTAGTAGTAGAGGTGTTAACTCTTCTCTTCTCCAGCGAAACCATCAGGGCCGGGGCTTTTTTTTTTTGGTTGGGAGTTTTAAAATTACCTTTTCAATTTCTTCTTTTGTTACAGGTTTATTTAGTTGTTCTACCTCTGTTTTTGTTAATTTAGGTAGGTAGTGAGTTTCTAGAAATTAGTCCATTTCCTCTAGGTTTTCAAATTTGTTAGAGTACAGTTTTTCATAGTATTCTGTTATGATTCTTTTAATTTCAGTTGGGTCTGTTGAGATATCACCCATCTCATTTCTTATTTGGGATATTTGCTTCCTCTCCTGTTCTTCTTTTGTAAGTTTGGCCAGTGATTTATCAATTTTGTTGATCTTTTCAAAGAACCAGCTTTTGGTCTTGTTAACTCTTTGAATTGTTTTTCTATTCTCTATTTCATTTAATTCTGCTCTAATTCTTATTATTTCCTTTCTTCTGGCAGCTGAGGGCTTCTTTTGCTGCTCTCTTTCTACTTGTTCCAGTTGTGGGGTTAATGTTTTGATTTTGGCCCTTTCTTCTTTTTGGATGGGTGCATTTATTGCTATAAACTGACCTCTGAGCACTGCTTTTGCTGTGTCCTAAACGTTCTGGTAGGATGTGTTTTCATTCTCATTTGATTCTGTGAATTTATTTATTCCATCCTTAATTTCTTCTGTAACCCAGTAGTTTTTGAGCAAGGTCTTGTTCAGTTTCCATGTGTTTGATTTTTTTTTCCCTTGCATTTTCTGTCATTGCTTTCCACTTTTACGGCTTTTTGGTCAGAAAAAAATGCTTTGTAATATTTTGATGCTTTGGATTCTGTTAAGGCTTGCTTTATGGACTAATATGTGGTCTATCCTGGAGAATGTTCCATGTGCTTTGGAAAAGAAAGTATACTTGGCTGCTGTTTGGTGGAGTGTTCTGTATACGTTTATGAGATCAAGTTGGTTAATTGTGACATTTAAATCTTCCATGTATTTAGCTCCTTTCTGGATGTTCTGTCCATCACTGAAATTGTTGTGTTAAAGTCTCCTACTATTATTGTGAAGCTGACTATCTCTCTTTTCAATGCTGTTAGAGTTTATTTTATGTATTTTGGAGCCCTGTCATTGGGGGCATAAATATTTATTATGGTTATGTGCTCCTAGTGTATTGACCCTTTAATTATTAGTTTCCTTCCTTATCCTTTGTGGTGGATTTTACTTGAAAGGCTATTTTGTCAGAGATTAATATTGCGACTCCTGCTGTGTTTTGAGTGCTGTTTGCTTGATATATTTTTTTCCATCCTTTGAGTTTTAGTTTGTTTGTGTCTTTAAGTCTAAGGCATGTCTCTTGTAGGCAGCATGTAGAGAGATTGTGTTCTTTATCCATTATACCATTGTGTCTCTTTATTGGTGCATTTAGTCCATTTACATTCAGTGTAATTATTGATACATATGAGTTTAGTGCTGTCATTTTGATACCTTTTTTTGTGTGTTGACAGTTTCTTTGTTTCACTTAATTTTCTCTGCTGAGTCGTTTTCTTTATGTATTTTCTTTTCGTCTTTTTCATTGCTGTTGATTTTGTATTTGCTGAGTCTTTATGTTTTTCTTGTTTTTTATTTGGATGTGTAGGATTGTTAGTTTCCTTTTGTGGTTGCCTTAATATTTACCCCCATTTTTCTAAGTTTAAACCATTCTTTTATTTCTTTGCATTACCTTGACTTCCTCTCCATATGAAAGATGTATGACTGCAGTTTTTAGTCCCTCTTTTTTGTTTTAATGTGGTCATCTTTTACATATTGACGTCTCTGTTTCCCTATTTTCAGTGTTTTAGCTTTGGTTTATTTCTGTGACTTCCCTATCTGGGTTGATATCTGGTTGCTCTGTCCTGTCTTCTAGTCTTGGGTTGTTATCTGATGTTATTGATTTTCTAATGGGAGGACTCCCTTTAGTATTTCTTGTAATTTTGGTTTGGTTTTTGCAAATTCCCTAAACTTCTGTTTATCTGGAAATGCCCTAATTTCGCCATCATATTTGAGAGACATTTTCCTGGATATATAATTCTTGACTGGCAATTTTTTTCCTTCAAGGCTTTATATATGTCATCCCATTGCCTTGCCTGCGTGGTTTCTACTGAGTAGTCCCAGCTGATTCTTACTGACTTTCCTTTGTAGATGACTTTTCATTTATCTCTAGCCACTCTTTAAAATTCTCTCTTTATCTTTGGTTTTGGCAAGTTTGATTATAATATGTCTTGGTGACTTTCTTTTGGAATCTACTCTATGTGGGATTCGATGAGCATCTTGGATAGATATCTCGTCATTTTTCACGATATCAGGGAAGTTTTCTGCCAACAAATCTTCAACAATTCTCTCTGCATTTTCTGTTATCCCCCTGTTCTTGTACTCCAGTCACTCGTAGGTTTTTCCTCTTGGTAGAGTCCCACATAATCCTTAGTGTTTCTTCATTTTTTAAAATTCTTTTATTTGTTATTTCCTCAAATAAGTTGGTATCAAGTGCTTCATCTTCAGTCTCACTAATTCTGACTTCTCTTGTCTCAATTCTGCTGCTATGACTTTCTATTGAGTCGTCTAATTCTGAAATTTTATTGTTAACCTTCTGGATTTCTGATTGCTGTCTCTCTGTGGATTTTTGCAGTCGGTTAAATTTGTCATTATGCTCTTCTCTAATCTTAAATTCCTGTATTGCTTTGTCTCTGTGTTCGTGGATTGTTCTGTGTTTTGCATGATCTCCTTCCTGATATCTTGAAGAGTTCTGTATATTAATTTTTTGTATTCTACCTGTGGTAATTCCAAGAAGTTCTCTTCCTCTGGAAAATTTCTTGTTTCTTTGTTTTGGGAGCTTGCTGACGCCATCATGGCCTGCCTTTTTATGTAATTTGATATTGACTGTTGTCTCTGAGCCATCAATAAATTATTTTATTTATTTTATGTTTGCTTACTGTGTCCTAGCTTCTGGTTTTGTTTTGTTTTGATATGCCCAAATAGGCTTCATGTGAGCTAGTTTGATAATTGGCACCTTTGAAGCTCTAAGATCCTGTTACCAGGTGGTTAGGTTACTAGGTATGCGAACCCAGGACTCTGTTTACTTTTCTTGTATGGATTCAGCTCAGGTGTCCAGGTAGTCAGTCGCCAAGTGTGTGGTGCAGGCTCTCACCTACAGTCCTAAACAGGCAGGGTGATTAGTGTAGGCACAGGTAACTGGCTGCAGTAGGGGATCATGTGGTGAGTCAGGCAGGGGGCTGACAGCTGCCCCTGAGCATCTAGGAGGAAAGCGTGTCCCTGTTCCCTACAGCTCGTAGGTGGGTGGGTTTTGTGACTGGACTATGAGTACCCAGTGCTATTGGCTATAAGGACTGGGAGGCACCACTTATTCTTGGACCCCTGTCACGGGTGGCTAGGTGGCATGTGTGGAGTCACCAGTTCTCAGGCCCCTGATGTGTGTAGGTGAGGAACCTGCTTAATGGGCAGAGCAGTGTCAAATGTCATGAACCTGCTACTTCACTATATAGCTCATACAGTTGAAGTTAGGCTTCAGGTATATACCTTACTGTACTGTGGTAATAAGGGCCTATGCTGTCGAAATGGGCCCACACAGGTCTATGCAGGGGTGAAAGACATTCAAAGTCCATGGACCCCTTATGCCTGTGCCTAGGCAAAGGAGCTGTGCCTACATTGAATTCCCAGCTTAAGGGAGCTGGCAAATTATTTTTTCCTGTTTGTTAATTTGTTCCCTCTCCAAGGCTGGGAGAATGGCCCAGGGGACTCAGCAATGGCTGAAGCTGGCTCAGGACCCAGTGCAGACTGGGGAGGGGACAGGTAAATGGGAGAGAGATTTTTCCCAAAGCGGGTGTTTTGTGATGCCTGAGGTAGGTCAGATGCACATACTTATCTTTTGCTGACTGAGCGCCACTTTTCACTGGTTCTGGAGGCCTGAGTAGACTCTCTGCTGCTCGGCCTCTCCTGATGTGGAAAACACCTCCTGAGTGCCCCTGCTTGCCTCACTATGCACGCCAGCCTATCCAGGCTAAAGGGTGCCAGCTGCTGTGGGGTCGGGTCTGGCAACTCCTCTGCTTCCTAACCATCTCTCCCTCCCCCTGCCACTCAATCCAATTCCTCAACTTTGCCTTTGATGTTCAGGGCCCATAGATTGTTATATATAATTGATTCATTAATTTTTTTTCAGGTCTTTTTTGTAAGAGGGACCACAGGAAGCATCTGACTACTCTGCCTTCTTGGCCCTGCTTCCCAGACTCATGAATTCTTGAGCAGCTGAACAACTTCGAAACGAAGCAGGTCAATGAAATGAATTTTAACAACAGTAAATCAGTTGTATAGAGTTAGTTTCCAGCTGAAAATGGGTTTATACTCTGTAAGTTAATTTCTAGCTCAGTGTTTTAGAACTCAGAATATATTTCCCCAAAGTAATAATGCTATAAATAAATTTGTAGGCTCTTAACAAAAAGCTGTTTTGCCCATAATATAGCTGAACTGTGATACCCGTCGAACCCTTGTGGCTTAGTGGTTAAGAGTTTGGCTCCTAACTGAAAGGTCAGCAGTTGGAATCCACCAGAATAAAGTTATTGTTAGGTGCCGTCAAGTCAGTTCTGATGCATAGCAACCCCATGTACAACAGACCGAAACACTGCCAGTCCTATGCCATCCTCACAATCCTTGTTATGCTTGAGCTCATTTGTCTTAGTTATCTAGTACTGCTGTAACAGAAATAACACAAGCAGATAGCTTTAACAAACAGAAGTTTATTCTCTCACATTCTAGTAGGCTAGAAGTCTGAATCAAGGGCACTGTATCCAGAGGAAGAACTTTCTTTCTCTGTCAGCTCTGGAGGAAGGTCCTTGTCATCAACCTTCCCTTGGTCTAGGAACTTCTCCTTGCAGAAACCCTGGATCCAAACGCTGTTCTCTACTCCTGACTCTGCTTTCTTGGTGGTATGAGGTCCCCCTGTCTCTCTGCTTGCTTCTTTTATATCTCAAAAAAGATTGGCTTAAAACACAACCTAATCTTCTAGATTGAGTCCTGCCTCATTAACATAACTGCCATTAATCCTACCTCGTTAACGCCATAAAGGTAGGATTTACAAAACCTAGGAAAATCACATCAGATGACAAAATGGTGGACAATCATACACTACTGGGAATCATGGACTAGCCAAGTTGACAGATAGTTTGGGGGGGCAAAATTCAATCCATGACACCATTGTTGCAGACACTGTGTCAACCCATCTGGTAGAGGGTCTTTACTTTTTTGCTGACTCTCTACCAAGCATGATGTCCTTCTCCAGGGACTGATCCCTCCTGATAACATGTTCAGAGTATGTTAGATGTAGTCTTGCCATCCTTGCTTCTAATAAGTATTCTGTCTGTACTTCTTCTAAAACAGATTTGTTTATTCTTTTGGCAGTCCATGGTATATTCAATATTCTTCGCCAGCACCATAATTCAGAGGTGTCAATTCTTACTCTATCTTCCTTATTCATCATCCAGCTTTTGCATGCATATGAGGCAATTGACAATACCATGGCTTGGGTTAGGTGCACCTTAGTCTTCAGGTGACATCTTTGCTTTTTAACACTTTAAAGAGGCCTTTTGCAGCAGATTTGCCCAGTGCAATACGTCATTTGATTGCTTGACTGCTGCTTCCATGGGTGTTGATTGTGGATCCAAGTAAAATGAAATCCTTGACAACTTCAATCTTTTCTCCGTTTATCATGATGTTGCTTATTGGTCCAGTTGTGAGGATTTTTGTTTTCTTTATATTGCAGTGTAATCCATACTGAATGCTGTAGTGTTTAATCTTCATCAATAAGTGCTTCGAGTCCTCTTCACGTTCAGCAAGCAAGGTTGTTAATGAGTCTTCCTCTGATCCTGATGCCACATTCTTCTTCATATAGTCCAGCTTCTTGGATTATTTGCTCAGCATACAGATTGAATAAATATGGTGAAAGGATACACACCTTTCCTGACTTTAAACCATGCAGTATCCTCTTGTTCTGTTTGAACAGCTGACTCTTGATCTATGTGCGGGTTCCTCAAGAGCACAATTAAGTGTTCTGGAATTCCCATTCTTCGAAATGCCATCCACAATCTGTTATGATCCACACAGTTGAATGCTTTTGTATAGTCAATAAAACATAGGGGAACATCTTTCTGGTATTCTCTGCTTGCAGCCAGGATCTGTCTGACATCAGCAATGATATCCCTGGTTCTACATCCTCTTCTGAGTCTGTCTTGAATTTCTGGCTGTTCCCTGTCAATGTACTGCTGCAGGTGTTTTAGAATGATCTTCAGCAAAATTTTACTTGCGTGTGATATTAATGTTCCACATTCAGTTGGATTACCTTTCTTTGGAATAGATACAAATATGGATCTCTTCCAGTTGGTTGGCCAGGTAGCTGTCTTCCAAATTTCTTGGCGTAGATGAATGAGTACTTCCAGCACTGCATCCATTTGTTGAAACATCTCAATTGGTATTCCATCAATTCATGGAGCCTTGTTTTTCGCCAATGCCTTCAGTGCAGCTTGGACCTCTTCCTTCAGTACCATAGGTTACTGATCATATGCTACCTCTGAAATGGTTGAATGTTGACCAGTTCTGTTTGGTGTAGTGACTCTGTGTATTCCTTCCATCTTCTTTTGATGCTTCTTGCATTGTTTAATATTTTCCCCATAGAATCCTTCAGTATTACATGTCAAGGCTTGAATTTTTTCTTCAGTTCTTTTAGCTTGAGAAGTGCTGAGCATGTTCTTCCCTTTCAGTTTTCTGTCTCTAGGTCTTTGCACATGCCCTTATAATACTTTACTTTGTCTTCTCAAACCACCCTTTGAAATCTTCTGTTCAGCTCACTTCATAATTTCTTAATTTCACTTTAGCTACTAGACATTCAAGAGCAAGTTTCAGAGTCTCTTCTGGCATACATTTTGGTCTTTTCTGTCTTTTTAATGCCTTCTTGCTTTCTTCATGTTTGATGTCCTTGATGTCATTCCACAACTCTTCTGGTCTTTGGTCATTAGATATAGTGTAATCTTCTCCAGGATGAGTTCTGCTATGAGCAGCCCTACCTCTTTCCCCACATCCTGCAGAGAATTTGCCCGCTCTGCTCCTTTTCACCTTCTCCGCCTTCCTACTATTGGCCCACCCTTCTGCATTTGATCCTTTCCTTCCTTTCTCACCCTAAAACCATTTTGTATGCACATGTACTATTAGTCATTATTTGAGGCCTTATCTTTTTTATTTTATAATGTATTTTATTTTTATTGTTGTTGAGAATATGCACAGAAGAACATACATCATTCAACAATTTCTCCATGTTTAATTCCATAATATCGATCATATTCTTCAAGCTGTGCAACAATTCTCACACTCCTTTTTGAAGCTTTATTTTTATTAGAAACGTGGAAACTGGAAACAATATGGAGACACTTAGGTCAAGCCCAGAGAAAATGGTGGATGCCTGGTTTCACAGGGTAAATGTTTTAAGATAATATATAACCTAAACTTTAGAGGTAATAACTAGCATGTTTCTTTAGATTTATGTGTAACCACCATACTGTGTCTTTAACCTCTACATTCCAGACAAATAGGCAGCTAGCCATCTGGAAAACTACCTCAAGGCACTGACCCCCTGGGGACCTTTGTCATTTGTCTTCTTAGTAAAACTGACATTTCTAAAGAAGACAGGACTTCAAGGCACATTTTGATGAATATCGGAAAGACATCAAAACCGCCTGGACTTCCCCAACTTTCTTTGTTCTTGGACAATAAAAATCTCCATACTGCCCCATTTCTTTGGAACATTAAATTTTATACTGTGTGTTGCTCAATTCATGAATTGTATAAACCAATAATAAATCTCTAGATTACTTTGTTTCCACTCTTACATATCCCCCAACAGAAAGAAAGCCTTAACCAAGACACTAAATTACTTAAAAGTACCCATATTTTCACAATTGCATTTTTCCCAAATGATCGTCTGCTGTCTAACCTTCTAATCTAAGCAAAGTTATAATTAGATTAATTAGTACAGTGTCTGGTATATCTATACATAAAAATAAAATGGGTGAATGGAAAAATTGTTGACAAGAGTGGGAAAACTGGTAACTTTTATTTGGAATCTTGGTAAAAGCATGAATATTTCCAACAATATCACTTTAGGCTTGTACAACAATGTTTTCAGTTTTCCATTCTTTATGGCAGGGGATGGAAATCTTAAGCTTAGATGGAACTCCAAGGGTCGGCACTTAAATCTGCCCTCCAGAGATCCTGAGAAGGACTGAGGAAATAAAGGAGTCTCTGTGGTTGCCTGTTAAATCTTGGGAGAGTGCCACATAGGAAGTTCCATCTTACAGAGGTGGGTAAATCAAACTCTATTACTTTCAAACAACTTATTTTCCTTTGATTGTTCTGGGAGATTGGTTGACTGTGAACATTTATCTAAATATTTTAACTTCAAAATGTTTTCTTTATCTTTCAATTCTGTAGAACACACACACACACACACACACACACACACACACACACACACACAAGAGGCAAGATAAAATCAGTGGAATCTTACAATTCCAGAGGGAATTTGCTGATAATGCATGGTCATACACACACAACAAATTACATTTTTATGACAAATTGACCATTTTCTCTGTTTGTTGTGTTAAGAGAAAATATTTAACATCTTCTAATTTAACTTTTTGAAAACTCAACACAGTTTTTGAGATAATATGTGACTTGATGGCACCTAATACCAACACTGGAGCTATGGAGCTAGTGGACCCAGTGCTTTTAATGGGTAATGGGTTTTCACTAAGACAATCAGTTGGCGAGAAGCTTCTGAAAATTCTGATGTGAAGGTACTTTTATGGGTTTACCTTGGTGTTAAAAATAATTTTTTTGAATGACTGTCCCCCAAAGTAATTGCTTGTTTCAAATGTAATTTTTTTAGTAGGTTTTGATTTTTTACTTTGCGTAGGTGATGTCATGTAGTCCTTGAAACTCTCCATTCAGGTGGCAATTTTACCCATTTTACAGGGAGAGGACACACATTTGAGAGCAGTCAAGTAACTTGTGTAGTGCCACTTTGTTTAGCACATGTGCCAGATGTGGCTTTCTACCTGCTTTATATCTTTTAGTCATTTCTCATTATTTTCTCCCATCTGTCAACAGCAGACCACCCACACCCAACCCTTAGGATATGCAAGGCTGCAGTAGATTGGTTTTTGTTTCTATATTTCTTTCATCATTTCACTGGGATTTGGAGAAGGAGAGAACACTTCCTGAGTCAGAAGTCAGTGCTGATTTCTGCATAATGCTGACTCTATGTCTCAGAGGTGTCCTTAGAACCTCTCTAGGTGCTTGTACTGCTTTCACTGCAGGTTATCAAAGAAGGAAGGGAAGATTTTCAGAAAATCCTCATGTCAGCCAACCTTTCTTTTTCCTCACCTGCTGTTTCTACTTAAATAACAGTTTTTTGCAGAATACATGTGCTGAGGACAAGCATGGGCAGAGTTATCCCATTGAATAGAAACTATGTGAACTGAGATCTTCATTTTTTGTCCCCTGAAAATGTATGCTTCCATGTAGTATACACTCAGTAATTGGTTAATTAACTTGCTGCTGTCTCATTGATTTGACTCATGGAGACCCCATAGTTACAGAGCACAACCGTGTTCCCTAGGGTTTACGATGTCTCTGATCTTTTGGGAATAGATCACTAGGTCTTTGTTCTGAGTTTCCTGGGTGGGTTTGAACCACCAGTCTTTCAGTTAGTACCCAGTTGCTTAGCCGTTTGCAATCCCCAGGGCCTCCATATATGCTAGTTTTATAGATCATCATTAGTGTCAATGTACTGTAACGCCTAAACTGAGCACAAAGATGTTCAGTCATGAATTTACAGTCTGAACAATCATACTTTATTCATTCCTACTTTGCCTTTAACATTAACCTTTCATTTTGCAAAAGACAACAAATGTGATACATAATTTGCATATATTTGATGAGATTAACAATTTATTTTTGTATATTAACTTGTAGCTTGTGCATTTTGCCAACCCTGAAGCATCTCAGAATGACTTCCCTAACTGTTCTCAAACAGTTCTCAAGTACTTATTAGCATACCAGCAATGGCATAGTAAAGCTTTAGAAAAACAGATAATTCTGTTGATATTCAAGAAGTATTGTCTTTATAACAGCAAATTTGAACAAGATTGGAAAGTGTCCCTCTTTTATAAAATTCAGTTTGAATATTTCCACTGTTTTAGCTAACATCAGTTGTCAAGTGTGACTATATTTTTAAACAAAAATAAAGGGGATCTCCTAAAATCATTTGGCAAGGTGAATCATTTGGAACTAAGCTGCTGGGTGGAGAAGAAAATTGAACAAATATCTAGGGCAAGTTGTGTGTATCTGTGTAATTACAAGCTTTATTCTTCTATGATTCAGTGGTTTCTAATAAGTGATTCACTGATTTTTGATGAAGTGCCTTTCTTGGCCTTTGAGTGCAGTTTGGTGTGCACAGAATATATTTTCATTGAGTCATAATCATCTCATTTCATTCAATGAATGAAGAGAACTTCTCATTCACTTCCAAAAACTGAGTCTATTATACCATATAATCAGCTGTTTTGAATGTCTAGGACCACTTCTCAAGAAACAAAAATATTTCCTCCGAGGACCTTCTTCAGAAAAAAGACAGATATGTCCCCTATTCCCAAGAGAGACAAATGTTTTCTCTGAACACCTCATTTCCCTGCTCCCAGGTTCTTTTGTCCACACACCCAGATACTTTCTGTTCTGGATTTTCCAGTGTGGCTGTGTTTTCAATTTATATTCTATTCAGTAAATATCACTTATTAAATATGTAACTAAATATTTAAGTATTAGTTGACTTTATACCTTTTTTGTGAAGGGTCATTTGAATGCACAATTCAAAAAAGAAAGGCCCCTTATGTAATTTGGTTTTTGTTTTTGTTAGGTGCTGTCGAGTCGATTCAGTAATTGAAATCCTTGACAACTTCACTCTTTTCTCCGTTTATCATGATGTTGCTTATTGGTCCAGTTGTGAGGATTTTTGTTTTCTTTATGTTGAGGTGTAATCCAAACTGAAGGCTGTGGTCTTCGATCTTCATCAGTAAGTGTTTCAAGTCCTCTTCACATTCAGCAAGCAAGGTTGTGTCATCTACATAAGGCAGGTTGTTAATGAGTCTTCCTCCAATCCTGATGCCCATTCTTCCTCATATAGTCTGGCTTTTCAGATTATTTGCTCAACATACAGATTGAATAGGTATGGTGAAAGGATATAACCCTAATGCACAACTTTTCTGACTTTAAACCACGCGGTATCCGTTTGTACTGTTTGAATGACTGCCTTTTGATCTATGTACAGGTTTCTCATGAGCACAATTAAGTATTCTGGAATTCCCATTCTTTGCAGTGTTATCTGAAATTTGTTATGGTCCACATAGTCAAATGCCTTTAAATAGTCAGTAAAACACAAGTAAACGTCTTTCTGGTATTCTTTCCTTTCAGCCAGGATCCATCTAACATCAGCTATGATATCCCTGGTTCCACTTCCTTTTCTGAATCCTGCTTGAATTTCTGGCATCTGCAGCTGCTTTTGAATCATCTTCAGCAAAATTTTACTTGTGTATGATATTATTCGATAATTTCCACATTTGGTTGGATCATTTTTCTTGGGAATAGGCATAAATATGGATCTCTTCCAGTTGGTTGACCAGGTAGCTGTCTTCCAAATTTCTTGGCATAGACAAGTGAGCACTTCCAGTGCTGCATCCATTTGTTGAAACATCTCAATTAGTATTCTGTCAATTCCTGGAGTCTTGTTTTTCACCAATGTCTTCAGTGTAGCTTGGATCTCTTCCTTCATTACCATTGGTTTCAGATCATATGCTACCTCCTGAAATGGTTGAATGCCCACCAGTTCTTTTTGGTATAGTGACTCTGTGTATTCCTTCCATTGTCTTTTGATGCTTCCTGCATCGTTTAATATTTTCCCTGTAGAATCCTTCACTATTGCAACTCAAGGCTTGAATTTTTTCTTCAGTTCTTTCAGCTTGAGAAATGCCAAGCGTATTCTTCTCTTCTGGTTTTCTATCTCCAAGTCTTTGCACGTGTCATTATAATACTTTGTCTTCTTGAGCCTCCCTTTGAAATCTTCTGTTCAGCTCTTTTACATCATCATTTCTTCTTTTCACTTTAGCGACATTCAAGAGCAAGTTTCAGAGTCTCTTCTGACATCCATTTTGGTCTTTTCTTTCTTTCCTGTCTTTTTAGTGACCTCTTGCTTTCTTCATGTATAATGACCTTGATGTCATTACACAACTCGTCTGGTCTTCAGTCATTAGTGTTTAACACATCAAATCTATTCTTGAGATTGTCTTTAAATTCAGGTGGGATATACTCAAGTTCGTACTTTGGCTCTTGTGGGCTTGTTCTAATTTTCTTCAGTTTCAACTTGAACTTACATATGAACAATTGATGGTCTGTTCTGAACTTGGCCCCTGGCCTTATTCTGACTGATGATATTGAGCTTTTCCATCATCTCTTTCCTTAGGTGTTGTCAATTTGATTCCTGTGTATTCCATCTGGCAAAGTCCACATGTATAGTTGCCGTTTATGTTGGTGAAAAGAGGTATTTGCAATGAAGAAGTTGTTAGTCTTGAAAAATTCTATCATATGATCTCTAGCATCATTTCTATCACCAAGGCCATATTTTCTAACTATTGATCCTTCTCTGTTTCCAGCTTTCACATTCCAATTACCAGTAATTTTCAATGCATCCTGATTGCATGTTTGATCAATTTCAGACTGCAGAAGTTGGTAAAAATCTTCAATTTCTTCATCTTTGGCCTTAGTGGTTGCTGCATAAATTTGAATAATAGTTGTAGTAACTTGTCGTCCTTGTAGGCGTATTGATAATATCCAAACACTGACAGCGTTGTACTTCAGGATATATCTTGAAATGTTCTTTTTGATGAATGCAACACCATTCCTCTTCAAGTTTTCATTCCATGCATAGTAGGCCATATGATTGTCTAATTCAAAATGGCCAATACCAGTCCATTTTAGCTCACTAATGCCTAGGATATTGATGTTTTTGCATTCTGTTTCATTTTTGATGATTTCCAGTTTTCCTAGATTTGTACTTCATACATTCCACCTTCTGATTATTAGTGGATGTTTATAGCTGTTTCTTCTCATTTTGAGTCGTGCCATATCAGCAAATGAAGGTCCCAAAAGCTTGACTTCATCTTCATAATTAAAATCGATTCTACTTTGAGGAGGCAACTCTTCCCCAGTTGTATTTTGAGTGCCTTCCAACCTGAGGGCTCATCTTCCGACACTATATCAGACAATGTCCTACAGATATTCATAAGGTTTTCACTTGCTAATTCTTTTCAGAAGTAGACCACCGTGTCCTTCTTCCTAGTCTGTCTTAATCTGGAAGCTCAACTGAAACCTGTCGGTCATGGATGACCCTGCTGGTATTTAAATACCAGTGGCATAGCTTCCAGCATCATAGCAACACACAAGCCCACACAGTATGACAAACTGACAGACGCATGGGGGTCACACCCACTAGGATGGCTATTATCATTAAAACAGAAAATAAGTAGTGTTAGAGAGGATGTGAGGAAATTAGAGCCCTCCTCCATTACTGATGAAAGTATAAAGTGGTACAGCTGTTGTGGGAAACCTTTGGCACTTCTTCAAAAAGTTAAAAATAGAATTACTATATGACCCAGCCATTCTACTCCTAGGTATATACCCAGACAATTGGAAAGCAGGAACTCAAACAGATGTGTGTATACCAATTTTCACTGCAGCATTATTCACGATAGCCAAGAGGTGGAAACAACCCAAGTGTCCGTCAAGTGATGAATGGGTAAACAAGGTGAGGTATAACTAAACAATGGAATATTATTCAGCCATAGAGAGAAACGAAGTTCTGATACATGCTATGACATGGCTGAAACTTTAAAACATCATGCTGAGTGAAATAAGCCACAAAATGACAAACATTGTATGATCCTGCTTATGTGAAATATCTAGAATAGGGAAATGTATATGGACCAAAGTTTATTAGAGTTTACCAGGGACAGAAAGGAGAGTGGCTCCTTAAGGGGCTCTGAGTTTGTTAATGGTGATTGAAAAATTTGGAAATGGATAATGGTGATAGCTCATAACATGGTGAAAGTAATTAATGTTACTGAATTCTACTTGTAAAAAATGTTAAAATGTCAAATATTTTGTTATATATATTTAACCCCAATATAAAAAATGCTAAAGGAAAGATTCATGCTTTAGAAGGTAAGTTTAATCTTAGAACCAATTTTATTAGTAGGTTTAGAAAGTGATACTTTGATGTTTGCCTTGAATTTTGTGAGCCATTATACAGAATTAACGAACCCATATTGGCAATGAGCCAGCAGGGATTGGCAGCACAGAGTTGATTTGTGTAGACCCAGCACTGCGTTGCTGGGCGATAGAAAAAGACTGAATGGGTAGTTTATGAAGAAGGATAGATTCCTACCTGTGACCTAATCACAGGTGACGAGAGAGAGAGAGAGAGAGAGAGAGAGAGAGAGAGGCCAGCTGTTCCGAAGAGTGGGGAGTTATGCAGACTCCTGAGCTTATAGCTGCTCCCCTGTGACCTGGCCTCAGGTGGCTAGGGATGTTTTTACCCAACTTAGGATGGTGGAGAATGAGTTCTGATCTAATTCTGGTTGGTTAAGATCAGAGGAATTGCCATGGAAGTGGCTGGTGAGGAGGAGTGGAAATTTGGGAGGGTGAGGCATGGATCCACTTCCAGTTGGGAATTGAGTTCCTGCTGATCCTTACCATGCAGTTAGTGATAAAGGTGAGTTTTCCCCTCTTGCCCCTTTGTTAGCATCCTGGCTCCCCTGAGGGCACGGAACACACTCATTGCCCCTTGCTCAAGATGTGTGACTATCTCCTCATGGACTATTCTAGACTTACTGGTTAACAATCCTGCCTCTTTGTACCACCAAGATAAAACAGTAAATGTTTGGTATATCTCAGTAGGCAATCATCTCCCCCTAAGGCACATAATTTGTGTCCATTAGTAGCTATGAAGATGGTGGAAGCGATTATGATACAGCTCAAACTGAAAGAACAGAATAAAAAATTCAAGCCTCGAGTTGCAATATTGAAAGATTATACGGGGCAAATATTAAACGATGCAGGAAGCATCAATAGAAGATGGAAGGAATACACAGAGTCACTGTGCACCCACTGAAAGGCTAGGAAGCATTCAAATAATAAAGAAATACAGTGCTGCAGTGTGTTTTTGATTGAAAGTGCAACAAAATTGTTAGGGGTTTTTGAGTCAGTTGCAACTCATTATGACCCCATGTACATCAGAAAGAAACACTACCCAGTCCTGTGCCATCCTCACAAACATTGTTATGCTTGAACTCATTGTTGCAGCCACTGTGTTAATTCATCTTGTTGATGGTCTTCCTCTTTTTCTTTAATGAGTCTTCCTCCAATCCTGATGCCCTGTTCTCCTTCTTATAGTCCAGCTTCTTGGATTATTTGCTCAGCATACAGATTGAATAAGCATGGTGAAAGGATACAACCCTGATGCAAAACTTTCCTGAATTTACCATGCAGTATCCCCTGGTTCTGTTTGAATGACTGTCTGCTGGTCTATGTACAAGTTACTCATGAGCACAATTAAGTCTAATGGAATTCCCATTCTTCTCAGTGTTATCCATAATTTGTTATGATCGACACAGTTGAATGTCTTTGCATAGTCAATAAAAACAGGTGAACATCTTCCTGGTATTCTCTGCTTTCAGCCATGATCCATCTAACATCAGCAATGATATCCTTTGTTCCACATCTTCTGAATCTTGCTTGAATTTCTGGCAGTTCCCTGTCAATGTGCTGCTGCATCAGCTTTTGAATGATCTTTGGCAAAATTCTACTTCTGTGTGATATTAATTATATTGTTTGATAATTTCCACATCCTGTTGGATCACCTTTCTATGGAATCGACACAAATATGTATCTCTTCCAGGTGGTTGGCCAGGCAGCTGTCCTCAAAATTTTTTGGCACAGACGAATGAACACCTCCAGCGCTGCATCAGTTTGTTGAAACATCTCAATTGGTATTCCATCAATTCCTGGAGCCTTGTTTTTCACCAGTGCCTTCAGTGTAGCTTGGAATTCTTCCTTTAGTACCATTGGTTCTTGATCATAAGCTACGTCTTGAAATGGTTGAACATTGACCAATTCTTTGTGGTACAGTGACTCTGTGTATTCCTTCCATCTTCTTTTGATGCTTCCTGTGTCCTTCAATATTTTCCCTGTATAATCTTCCAATATTACAACTCAAGGCTTGAATTTTTTATTCTGTTATTTCACTTTGAGAAATGCCAAGCATATTCTTCTGTTTCAGTTTTATAACTCCAGGTCTTTGCACATTTTATTATAATACTTAATCTTCTCCAGCCGCCCTTTGAAATCTTCTGTTCAGCTCTTTTATTTCATCATTTCTTCCATTCACTTGAAGTACAAGAGAAAGTTTCAGAGTTTCTTCTGACATCCATTTTGGTGTTTCTTTCCTGTCTTTTTAATGACCTGTTGCTTTCTTCATGTATGATGTCCTTGATGTCATTCCACAACTCGTCAGGTCTTCAGTCATTAGTGTTCAATTTGTCGTCTTAAGATGGTCTCTAAATTCAAGTGAGATATACTCAAGATTGTATTTTGGCTCTGGTGGACTTGTTCTAATTTTCTTCAGCTTCAACTTGAACTTACATATGAGCAATTGATGGTCTGTTCAACAGTTGGCAAATTCTGACTGATGATATTGAGCTTCTGCATCGTCTCTTTCCACACATGTAGTCTATTTGATTCTCATGTATTCCATTTGGTTAGGTCCATGTGTATAGTTGCTTTCTGTTGTTGTTGAAAAAAGGTATTTGAGTAAAGAAGTCGTCGGTCTTGCAAAATTCTATCATCTTCAGCATCGTTTCTATCACCAAGGCCATATTTTCCAACTACTGATCCTTCTTTGTTGTTTCCAACTTTTGCATTCCAATCACCGGTAATTATCAATGCGTCGATTGCATGTTTGATCAATTTCAGATTGCAGAAGTTGGGAAAAATCTTCAGTTTTTTCATCTTTGACCTTAGTAGTTGGTGCATAAATTTGAACAATAGTCGTATTAACTGGTCTTCCTTGTAGGTGTTTGGGTATTATCCTATTACTGATAGCGTTGTATTTCAGGATAGGTCTTGAAGTGTTCTTTTTGACAATGAATGTGATGACAATCCTCTTCAATTTGTCTTTCCTGGCATTGTAGACCATATGATTGTCCAATTCAAAATGGCTAATACCAGTCCATTTTAGCTCACTAATGCCTAGGATATCAATATTTATGTGTTCCATTTCATTTTTGACAATTTCCCATTTTTGTAGATTCATGCTTCGTACATTCCTTCTTCCAATTATTAATAGATGTTTCCTGCTGTTTCTTCTCATTTTATGTCATACCATGCCAACAAATGAAGGTCCTGCAAGCTTGACTCCATGCACATCATTAAGGTCAACTCTACTTTGAGGAGGCAGCTCTTCCCCAGTAATATTTTGAGTGCCTTACAACATGAGGGGCTCATCTTCCAGTTCTATATCAGACGATGTTCCCCTGCTATTCATAAGGTTTTCAGGAGTAGACTGTCAGGTCCTTCTTCCTAGTCTATATTAGTCTGGAAGCTTCTTTGAAACCTGTCCACCATGGTTGACCCTGCTCTTATTTGAAATACAGGTTATGTAGCTTCCAGTATCACACCAACAGGCAAACCACAACAGTATGACAAACTGACTGACAATTGGTGAGCAACAAAACTACTGCTGTGAAAATACATCTGTGGCTTGGTCGGAAGAACATACTGCAGCTCAGAAGTGTTTCCCACAGTTTTCTATTAAGCTGTGCAAATGTTAAAGGAACACATGCACTTCCTGTGAGAATTCCTCAGATGTAGGGGCTAGGATTGAGCTGGAGATGAAGCTTGGAGGCTGGATATTGTTACTACTGACCTGGCTTCCTGCACTACCCTCACCACATCTTTCCTCCAAACTATGACCAATGAATGTACTTAAAATTTTCCTTTTTCTAAAATACTCCTACTGTAGTTTCTGTTAAGGGTTATTGAAATATCTGAAAACAGATAATAGTGATGGTTGCACAACATGATGAAAGTAACTAATGTCACTGAATTAACTTGTAAATAATGTTAAAATGCCAAAAGTTTTGTTATAAAAATATTTATAACAAAACTAAAAATGCTATAGGAAAGATTCAAGGTTTAGAAGGTAACTTTAATCTTAGAATCAGTTTAATCAGTAGATTTCTTGTTGTTGGGTGCCTCAAATCCTTTCTGACTCATTGTGACTAGATGTATAACAGAAAGAAATATTGCCTGGCCCTGTGCCATCTTCACAATCATTTCTATATTTGAGCTGGTTGTGGCAGCCGCTGTGTCAATCCATCTCATTGAGGGTCTTCCTCTTTTTCCCTAAGCCTCTACTTCAGTAGGTTTAGAAAGCAATATTTCGATATTTGCTGTGAATTTTATGAGCCATTATAGAGAATTAATGAACCCATATTGGCAATAAGCCAGCAGGGTCTGACAGTATAGAGTGGATTTGTGTAGACCCAGCTCTGGGTGGCTGAGTGATAAAGAAAGACTGCACGGACAGTCGATGAAGTATAGAGTCCTTCTAGCTTGTGATCTAATTACAAGGAACAACAGAGAGAGAGAGAGTCCAGCTGGTCTGAAGTGCAAGGAGTTATGCAGACTCTTGAGCCTACAGCTGCTCCCCGGTGACCTGGCCTCAGGTGGCCAGGGATGATTTGACCTGGCTCAGGATGACCAGGGATGAGTTCTGATCTAACTCTGGGTGGTTAGGGTCAGAGAAATTACCACAGAAGTGGCTGGCAATAAGAAGTGGAAATATGGGAGGATGAGGCCAGTTAGGAATTGGATTTGTAAGGATCCTTGCCACACGGTTAGTGATAAAGGTGTTAGCATCGCAGCTCCTCTGAGAGCATGAACCCTACTCATTACCCGCTGCTCAGGGTGTGTGATCATCTCTTGGTAGGCTATGCTAGACTTACTGGTGAACAATCCTTCTTCCTTTGCCCCACCAAGATACAAAAACAGTAAATGTTTGGGGTGTTTCAGTAGGCAATCACCTCCCGTTAAGGCATGTACTTTGTCTCTATTAGTAGCTGTGAAGTTGGTGGAAGAGATTAGAATACAGTATACCTGTGCACCCAGCAGAGGACTAGGAAACATTCAAATAATGCAGTGCTGCCTGTTAAAGTATGTTTATGATTAGAAATGCAACAAAGTCACTGCCGAGAAAATACATCTATGTCTTGGTCAGAAAAACATACTGCAGCTCAGAAATATTTCTGACAGTTTTCTATGAAACTGTGCAAATGAGCCCCTAAAAGCAGGTTAAAGGGGCACCTGCACTTCCTGTGAGAAGTCCTCAGAAGGGGAGGCTAGAATGGGACTGGAGATGAAGCTTAGAGACAGGTTGCTATTACTGCTGGCCTGGCTCCCTGAGCCACCCTTCCTCCAAACTATGACCAATGAGCCTATTTTAATTTCCTTTTTCTAAAATACTCCTCCTGTAGCAGGAAATTTACGTGTCTGTTTGAATCACAGGAGACATCTGAGCAGAACCCAGTATGCCTGCCTAGTTAGACATATAGGCTGTTTCAGAGTTAGCAGCCACAGAAAATTCACCGGGGACCTGCCTTAAGTTCCCAGTGCAGAGAAGGAAACTGCCTGAAGGACAGTCCAGTACCCTGTGTTTTCTTTCCAGTTGCCCACCACGATGTCCAAGGGACAGATTTATTTAATAATATCATCCCAGCAGGAGTTTGTTCCTTTCCCAGAACTGTGGAGCAGAAAAAGTATCTAGGTTCCGGCTAGTGTCACTAGACTATCACATTTAAACATGCACACGTTAAAATTATTGAAGTTATAAAATGTATTGTCAGTATCAGATTGCTCATATTGGGATTGTATTGGTTGTAGATTATCTTTATGATCTGAGTCTGCTCCCTTCCCATCCTCATCTAACCCATGGCCTTCTGACTCCACCCTAGGATGCTTCCTATTGCTCTGAGACTGGACATGTGTGATAGCTTTTTAAAATGATTTTTGATTTTAACTTTGATTGTTCCTGTCCTTTCAAAGTCAAGCAGCTTGTTACGTTGGAAAGAATTCTGCCCGAGAAACCAAACACCAAGGTTTTAGTACGAACCACTGTAACCAGAGGTGGACTTCAGGTAGCTCACAAAGGCCCTCCGATTTCTCCACCGTGAAATGGGACTTGGACTAGACCATTTCTAAGGATCTTCCTTCCCTCTCTAACATTGACAACAACAATTTCAGTATTTGTCGTTAAAATTGTTTGGAGTAGCTTATGGACACTCTTATAGTCTTAACAAAGTACAGTAAGTACGAGACCATAAAGGAACCTCAAGTTATCCCCAGATTCAAACTGAGTTGGGTGAAATGCCATATGAACTTGATTTATTTATAATTTTAGTTCCTGATACATTTTTATTGTTTTAATGGTAAGAACCATTTTTCTCATTTAAATATGAGTTTACAACATCCAAACACTTAGGTACTACAATGTCATAAAGCACATTTTTACTGTTATAAGGTGATTCCCAAGAGGGGTCTTTCCCATCTTTATCCCCTTCACAGCAGGACTGAACCTGCACATACTCCTAAGGGAGTCTGCTTTGCTTTGTCTGGGCCAGCCACGTCTTGAGGAAAGGACAACAATGTGGACTTCTCCAGTTGTGGCTCCATCGGTCACTTCTTGGTTGTGTGATTTTGGACAAGTCACAACATGTCTAAGCCTCAGTCGTCTCATCTGTAAAGTAGGGATAATGACAGTAACTACCTCATAGGTTTATTTTTTTTATCAGACTGTGAAATCTTTTGAATGAAAATTTTATGGTTTTTTTTTATAAGGTTATGTAAGTCACCTTCTCTCTCTCTCTCTCTCTTTTAACATGTCTGTGGTTGTAGGGGGAGAGGATGTTTGTTCTGGAAAAGCAGCAACAGTTTTATGTAGTGATAGTATGTCCCTTTCTGTTAACCCCTGAACAGTCCCTCTCCCTTGTGCCACATTGTATGATGTACCATATTTTATTTAATTAGACACTTACTGAGGATTTGAATAATTACCATATATGCATACAATAACCCCGCGTTCTACCTATGTTTGCCATCTGCTCCCCCCTCCATGTATTTTCATAAATCTGCTATGCTGATTTTTTCAGCAACAAATAAGAAAAGAATTGGCATGGGGTGCTTACCTAAAATACCTCAGGGCATGCGGAGCTGTTGGCAAACAAATTTAGAAATCACTTGTTATTTGCATAAAAAAACGGTAATTATAAAATTAAACTATGACGTGTTGCTGTTATTAAGTGCCATTGAGTAGGTTCTGACTCATAGCAACCTTACGTACAATGGAATGAAACATCGCCGAGTCCTGAGCCATCCTCACAATCTTTGCTATGCTTGAGTCCATTGTTGCAGTCAGTGTGTCAATCCATCTCTTCGAGGGTCTTTCTCTTTTTGCTGACTCTCTACTTTACCAAGCATGATGTCCTTCTCCAGGGACTGATCCCTCCTGTTAACATGTCCAAAGTGTGTTGAGATGAAGTCTCGCCATTATTGCTTCTCATGAGAATTCTGGCTGTACTTCTTCCAAGACAAATTTGTCCATTCTTCTCGCAGTCCATGGTATATTCAATATTCTTCGCCAACACCGTAATTCAAATACATCAATCCTTCTTTGGTCTTCCTTATTCATTATCCAGCTTTCACATGCATATGAAGCAGTTGAAAACACCATGGCTTGGGTCAGTAGCACCTTAGTCCTTAAAGTGACATCTTTGCTTTTTAACATTTTAAAGAAGTCTTTTGCAGCAGATTTGCCCAATAAAATGCATCCTTTGATTTCTTTTTTCTTTTTTTAGATGAAGATTTATAGAACAAACTAGCTTCTCATTAAACAGTACACATATTGTTTCATGACACTGGTTAACAACCCTATGACGACATATCAACACTATCCCTTCTCTACCTTGGGTTCCCTATTGCCAGCTTTCTTGTCCCCTCCTGCCTTCTAGTCCTTGCCACTGGGCTGGTGTGCCCCTTCAGTCTCATTTTCTTTTATGGATGCATCATTTGATTTCTTGACAGCTGCTTCCATGGGCGTTGATTGTGGATCCAAGTAAAATGAAATCCTTGACAATGTCAATCTTTTCTCCATTTATCATGATATTGTTTATTGGCCCAGTTGTGAGGATTTTTTTTCTTTATGTTGATGTGTAAGCCATACTGAAGGCTGTGGCCTTTGATCTTCATCAGTAAGTGCTTCAAGTCCTCTTCACTTTCAGCAAGTAAGGTTGTGTCATCTGCATATCACAGGTTGTTGTCTTCCTGCAAGAGTGATACAACATTCTTTTTCATATAGTCCAGCTTCTCAGATTATTTGCTTCAGCATACAGATTGAATAGATATAGTGAAAGGATACCACCCTGATGCACACCTTTCTTGACTTTAAACCATGAAGTATCCTCTTGTTCCATTTGACTGACTGCCTCTTGATCTATGTACAGGTTTCTCATGAGGGCGATTAAGTGCTCTGGAATTCCCATTCTTTGTTATGATCCACACAGTCAAATATACTGCTGCAGCCGTAACCTATGAGTTAGTTACTGGTAAATCAATAAACTTGATAATATGTGCTAAATAAACATTGAAAAATATTTTTTACAAATATTCTGGGAACATTGTATGACATCACAATAAAATATTCCAATGAATTCTCAAAATACAAATCATATAGCCCATATTTTATGATAGCCCATTGCCATTGAGTCAATTCCGACTTGTCGTGACCCTATGGGACAGAGTAGAACTGCCCCATATGGTTTCCAAGGCTGTAATCTTTATGAGTGCAGACTGCCACATCTTCCTTCTGCAGAACAGCTGGTGGCTTCATAGTGTCGACCTTTCAGTTAGCAGCTGAGCTCTTAACCAACAAGCCATCGGGGTGCCTTTTTCTTATAGTGCAGTAAAAGCAGAAATTAAAGCAATAATGATTCTGTATGTAAAAAAATTTCAAGACAATAAAAGGATTATAATCAATAAGATAATTTAGCAAGATGGCTGGTTATAAATAAACATCCAAAAATCCAAGATTTTCTATATGCCAGAAACCTTTAAAAATCTATTTAGAATATTAAAACCACTGTATAATACCCATGAATAAATTACTGACAGTATCCTGTCAGGAGTTATTTTAGTAAACTTTGACAAGCTCATTGTAAAATATACTTGGAAGAGAAAATGTGGAAGAAGAGCAAAGACAATTTTGCAAGTTGTCTGAACCTACAAGACATTCAAAATTACTATAGAAGTGTGCTGTCCAATACGGTAGCCACTAGCCATATGTGGCTATTTAAATTGAAATTAAATAAAATTTAAAATTCATTTTCTCAGATTCATTAGTCACAAGTGTTACTGTGTGTGTGTGTACATATATAACATTTATACACACTTGTGTATATATAGAGACATATATATATATATACACAGACATATATACATACATATATTCTCTCAGCCTATCACCTGTCATATATATATGTATGTGTGTGAAAGAAGGAAGGAACTCGTAGGTCACGTTATAGCTGATGATAACTGGCTGGAAGTGAAGAAGAATGAAATCTCACCAGCACAAGTGATATATTTAAACTGAACTCAATAGGAAAAGTCAGAATTTCGCTTTGTAAAGTATTTCATGTCAGTAATTAGCCACCCTGGAGAAGGTGTACTTGTTTGGACTGAATTGTCTGTGGAAGGAAAAACAAACTACACGGAAGCTGAAGGGAGACTGGCCGTGTGTAAGTATGACATGAAATAGATTTAAGGACGTGACAGATTCAGGTGGGACATAGGACAGAAATGCAGAGCTACCTCTTAACTAACCACACATGATATAACCACTACTGCCCATGCAAGTAACCACACGAAAATAAGGATGAGAAGGGGCACAAAAAAACCCAACAGAGCCATAGCACCCAGAAGGTGCCTAATTAATGTGAATCCCTTCCGCACCTACCAAGGCCTGCACTGAAATTCATGAATGAAAGTATAATAATTTTAATATATGAACTAATTTTTCTCTGAAATTTGGTATTGCTCACCTTGACTTAACAACAACTGCAGAAACAGACAAATGAGTGAAGATGAGGTCAGAAATGAGGATACAGAGGAGAGATGAGGTCAAATGGGGGAGAACAGGGAGAACAGATCATGTGGAGCTTTCAAATTTTATTCCCAGTGATACTGAAAGCCTGTGGAAGGTTTTAAGGAGAGAATTGATAGGCTAATTAGTTATTACTTTTTTAAGACAGTACATAATTATGCCTTAAAAATGTTTTTTAAATCCATCAAAATTAAACCATCAAGTAACTTAAGAGAACTTTTAGAATTGCATAAACATTTATAAGTTTCCTAATGTTTGTTAATCTTGTGACCATCCGTTGCATTATTTGGGATGAAAAGAATGCCTTAATATTCAATGTACCTGTGTGTTGATTTTGGAAAAGGCAAGAAAGAACACAGTGTGCTCTGTGAATAGTCTTACAAAAAGGAGGAAACCCAAATACAGAGAATGTAGTAGAGAAAAAAAGGAATGCAGCCCAAACTTGTGGCCTGTAGGTAGAAAAAAATTACAGATTGTTGAGAGACAATTCTCCATGGGTCTCTCATATTTCTGTATGCCTTGTGAGCGAAGGCACTGACTACCTTTGTTCTGCAATGTATTTTCATGGGTGTTTTGAAAATAGCAAAAGCCTTGGAAGATAGGGATAATGCCTCCTTCCTAAAACATTATAAAAGATTTGGGTTTCATAAGCTCAGAATAAAGGAGACTTGTGGTTAAGTGCTTGGCTGCTAACCGAAAGGCGGTAGTTTGAATCCAGCAGCAGCTACTTAGGAGAAAAGACCTGGAGATGTGCTCCCATGATGATTACAACCTAGGAAACCCTATGGGACAGTTCTACTCTGTCCTATAGTGTCTCTATGAGTCAGAATCTACTGCAATGCCTTTGGTTTTTTGGTTTGTCTCGGAAAACCGCTCACAAGGGGGCAGTCAGAGGCCATCTAAAAGTAGTGAATGTTCTGGGGCCAAAGCCACAAGGTGGCGCTAGCTTGTCTGTGCAGTCCTCACCGTTACCCTGTATAGTTTTATTTTTCTCCCTCATTCCTCAGGCTGTCTGACTCTACAAGTTTCTCCTCCCTTTCCCATTCCGCCAGCTTTGCCTGACTTCCAAGTGACATCCATGAAGGCTGTTAACTTAACTAGCAATCGGATTTTTTTTAAAGGTCAATGTAATGTAATTTTGCACAAATTGATCTTCTCCTTTGAAAAACAGCTAACGTCCAAAAAGTAGTGGACCATGAGTTCTATTCAGAACTTGATCACAGAAACCCTGTGAAAAAGGAAAGTAGTCTTCATATTTAAAGGAAGATTAAAATAGTAATAATAAAAGAACTCTCAATATGTGTCTGAACTCAGCAAATTTGATTAGATTCCCATTCTCTTTGCACTGTTTGTATCCTTGCCTTTCTTTGTATTTCTCCACTAGTATATTCCATGCTTTACATTTCTACGTGTTTATCATCTGTCTCCTCCTACCAGAATGTAAGCCCCATAGAGGCAGAGATTTGTGTCTTGTATTGGTGTTAGGAGACAAAAATGAAATACGTGAAATATCCCCAAGCACAAAAAGCTTGGACATTTTATTCTAATTATATGATTGAATGAAATCATTACTGGTTAAATGTTTCAATGAATTATGGAGAATTTAAATGAAATAATTTATAGAAAGGGGAGATTGGTATGGCTGCAGTGGTCTTGGAAGTCTTCATCTAGGAGACAGGACTTAACTGGGCCTTGATGGACAAGTAGTGGAGGGCCAGGGCTGACATTTCAGGAGAATGACACAGCATGAGCAAAGGCATGGAGGCAAAGGAGCAAGGCATATTCTAGGGAAAGCAACCTAGCTAATAGTTAGCTAATAAATGCCGCATGTTAAGAATTAGTAGAAGATGAAGTATGGCTAGTGAGTAAGGGGGTTTTAAAGTTAATACTAAGGGAATTTAAATTTTATCCCATTTATCCCATGGGAATTACTAGGTATAAATTAATTTGTATATAAGGTATGGACAAGTTGAAATTGACATTTAAGTAACTTGACTCAAATACATATGGATGAGTAGGGAGAAGGATTGAATGTGGAGAGAGAAGCTAGAAGTCCATATTTGTTGATTCACGGGTCAGCGAGAGCCATGAATAGGATGGAAGGAGTGGGAATAAACAAAAAATGAGCAGATAAAAGTGATATTTAAAGGAAGCATCATAGGATTTGATGTAAACCATGTAAACTGGAGGTGAAGTAGAGAGAGAAATTTTTTAAAGACCAAAGCTTTGAGCTGTAGAGAATAAAATTGTGAGAGGAATATGACCTAGGGTAAAAGGTTAGGCATGATGAATTTGAGATGACTGTGAAACATTCCAGAAGAATTGCCTAATAAAGCTAATGGGAATACCAGGCTGGAAGTATGCTGCGATATCAGGCCTGGAGCTCCAGATGTGGAAGTCAGCAGTGAAGATTTGTGAGTGAAAGCCTTTAAACTTCATCAACTCTTTGGTTGATAGCAGTGTATATAGCTTCAAAACAGCAAAGAAGAAGGAATTTTGTTAGGGAAGAAGAGAGAAAAGACCTAGAGGAAGAGAAAAGCAGATGGAGTCAGACAGGATGAAAACAGAATGATATCATGTCAGGAAAGCAAAAGGGGAAGAGACTCTCAACAAGGAGAGAGTCATTAATAGAGCCAGCTGTCAAACATAGTAGAACTAAGAATAGCCATTGAATTTAGGGGTTAGAGGCCAGTGTGGAATCTAACAGGATCAGAGTGAGTAGGAAAGCCAGTTCATTGTGGATCCCAGAGGGAATGAGAGGTAAAGAATGAGAAGCAGTTTGATTGATTTGGCAGAGAGAGGCTTAATGCAAAGATAATTTTCTTTGTAAAAAATATTAGAAACAGAGGAAGATTCCCATGCAGAAAGAAAGGTCAGTGATGTTCAGGGTCAGTGTAAAGCAGGGTAATTAATTGAGTTACTACTTTTGCAGCCTATATTTCTAAATTCTGTCTCCCACACTGTCTCTCTACAAGTTCCAACCAAGTCATCAGAGCCTTAGTATTTCCCTGCTTGAGAGACTTTCACGGGGCAGAAAGAGAAGCTGCTTAAAGTTGCTTTTCCATGACCTATAAATACCTGAAGGATGCAAATGATTAAGCTCTCAGCTACTGACTGAAGGGTTGGCAGTTCAGATCCACCAGCCACTCCATGGGAGAAACAATGTGACAGTCTGCTCCAGAAAAATATTACAACCTTAGGAACCCTATCGGGCAGTTCTGCTCTGTCCTGTAGAGTCACAATGAGTCAACAATGACAACATGATAATACAATCACTTAGGAATGAGAAAGGTATTGACCATCACACACGTGGGCGGGCGGAGTGGTTATTTTTAGGGACATTTTCCCATCTAAAATGGAGGAAAAGATAGACAAGGAGACAGAGGCATATACTAGTAAAGTTGAAAGTGACCAAGTCACTGAATGGTTGTGAAAGACCTCAGTGTTGTCAGTTAAGTATAATGTAAGAACTAAGAGAATTTGAGGTAAGGAGCAGTCCTTGGAGAGAATGAAGTACTGGAAACCACAATTGGAACTATGGTAGTGAATAAAAAAGGTATGAATAGGAGGGTTAGATCAACAACAAAGATTCCATGATTAAATTGTCTCTTGAAAAATTAACTTTCTTCTTAAAGTTTTACATTCTGCTGGTATCTGTTTCCTCATCTGAGAAGAAGTGCTACAAGGTGGCCTCAATGAGGACTTAACCTCAGAGACTTAGCCATGTATTGGATTTGGAATATGAGAATTACTATCTTCATACCCTGTAATTCTGTGTATAGACATTTGATAGAGGAAAATAGCTTATTATTTAAGTATATTTTCTTTATAAATTCTAGTTAAAAATGTATGCTGTGATGGTTAATTTTGTGTGTCCACTTGGCTAAGCAACAGTACCCAGTACCCAGTTTTTTGGTCGAACACTTGCCTAGATGATGCCATGGAGGTATTAAGTCATGATTGTTATTTATAAAATAAGTTTACTTTAAGTAAAACAGATTACCCTCCGTACGTGGTTGGACCTCATCCAATGAGTTCAAAGCCTTAGGAGCAAAAACTGAGGTTTCCTGGGGAGAAGAAATTCAGCCCCCAAACTGTAATATAGACAACGTGCCTGCCCCCTCAATCACATGAGCCAATTCTTTCATATTAATCTCATTCTCATTCTCTCTCTGTTAATATTTTCCCCAGCCTTTCCCTAAGGGTCCTACAGTATGTGTAGTATTTTACCAGGGTGCCTATGCATTGTGGAAAAGGAAGTAATCAGATTTTGGGGGATTCTGGACATTAGCTCTGAACTAGCACTAATTCCAAGACCCCAAATATCGCTGTGTTTCATACTCAGAATAGGGGCTTATGGAGATCAAGTGATCAATGAAGTTTTAGTTCAAGTCCATCTCACAGTGGATCCGGTGGGTCTCTGAGTTTATCCTTTGGTTATTTCCCCCATTCTGGAATGTATAATTGAAAATAGAGATACTCAGAAACTGTAGGAATCCTGACATTGGTTCCATGACCTGTGGAGTGAGGGCTATTATGGTAGGAAATGCCACATAGAATTCACTACAATTTCCTCACCTGGGAAAATAAGATATCAAAAGCAGCATTGTGTTCTTGGAGGAAATGCAGAGATTATTGCCACCATCAAGGACTTGAAGGATACAGGGATAGTGATTCCCACCACATCCCCATTCAACTCTATTTGGCCTGTGCAGAAAAAACACTCCTATGTGGTTTCATTCCTTGAGCAAATTAAGACATCTCCTGTACCCGGTAACAGCTATTGATCTGGCAAAGGCTTTTATCTCAATACTTGTTAGTAAAGACAACCAGAAGCAGTTTGTTTTTAACCTGGCAAGGCCAGCAATACACTTTCAATGTCTGACTTCAGGGTTATATTAACTCTCCAGTACCATGCCATAATTTAGTCCACAGGAACCTTGATCACCTTGATCTTCCATAAAATATGATACTGTTCCATTACATGATGCCATGCTGATTGGACCTAGTGAGCAAGAAGTAGCAAGTACTCTAGACTTATTAGTGAGACAGTTGCATGTGGGAAGGAGTGAAATAAACCTGACAAAAATTCAGAGTCCTTTCACCTCTGTGAAATTTCTAAGGGTCCCGTGGTGTGGGAGTAGTCCCTGGGTGGCACAGATGGTTAAGCTCTGGAGTAGTAAGCAAAAGGTTGGTGGTTCAAACCCACCCACTGGTGCCTTGGAAGTAAAGCCTGGCAATCCGAAAGGTTCACAGCCATGAAAACACTATGGAGTACAGTTCTACTGTGCATACTTGGTCTCAACATGAGTCAGAATTTACTGGATGGCAATTAGCAACAAAAACATTGGCGTGGGGCATGTTGACATATCCTCTCTAAGGTGAAGGGTAACTTGTTGTATTTGGCCCCTCCTTGAACTAAAAAGAAGGCAGAATATCTAGTGAGCCACTTTGGATTTTGGTGGGAACATATTTCTCATTTTGATGTGCTACTCTGCCACCAAGTGACAAAAAAGCTGCTAGTTTTGAGTGGGGCCTAGAACAAGAGAAGGCTCTGCAACAGGTCCAGGCTGCTGTGCTGCCACTTGGGCTATATGATTCAGCAGACCCAAAGGTGCTTAAATGTCAGTGTACAGATAGAGGTGGTATTAAAATTTTTGGCAGGCCTCTATGTGTGAATTGTATCACAGACCCATAGGATTTTGGAGCAGAGCCCTGGCATCCTCTCCAGATAACTAGTCTCCTTTTGAGAAACAACTGTTGGCTTACTGTTTCATTTTACTTGGATCTGCAATCATCGCCTATGGAATCAGCAGTCAAGAATCAAACGACTTATTGCATTGAGAAAATCTGCTGCAAAAGACCTCTTTCATTCAAAAGCAAAGGGGTCACTTTGAGGACTAAGGTGTGTCTGACCCAAGCCATGGTGTTTTCAATCATCTCATAGGCATTGGAAAGCTAGACAATGAATAAGGAAGATGGAAGAAGAACAGATGCCTTTGGATTATGATGTTGGCAAAGAATATTGAATATACTATGGACTGCCAGAAGAATGAATAAATCTGTCTTGGAAGAATTAAATCCAGGATGCTCCTTAGACACAAGGATGGCGAGACTTCATCTCACATACTTTGAACATGTTATCAGGAGGGACTAGTCTCTGGAGAAGGACATCATGCTTGGCAAAGTAGACGGTCAGCTAAAAAGAGGAAGACCCTCAATGAGGTGGATTTACACAGTGGCTTCAACAGTGGGCTCAAGCATAACAAAGATTGTGAAGATGGTACCGGACTGGAGGTGTTTGGTTCTGTTGTACATAGGGTCATTATGAGTCAGAACTGATTCGATGACACCTAATAATAACAGCAACAAATGGACCTTAATAGAGATTTAACACTTAACCATGGGCACCAAGTTACCATGCTACCTGAGCTACACATCATGAACTGAGTGTTTTCTGACCCACCAAGCCATAAATTTGGACATGCACAGCAGTACTCTATCATCAAACGGAAGTGTTATGTATGAGATCTGGCTTGAACAGGTTCTGAACGCACAGGTAAGTTACGTGAGAAAGTGGCCCAAACGCAACAGTTACCTTCTCCCCACTCCTACTATATTACTTCCTCTCTCCCAGTGTGCACCTATGGACTTATGTGGTGATTCTTAGAACCAGTGGACTAAAGAAGATAAAACCAGGCACTAATGTACAGATTTTTCTGTATCATATGCAGGCACCACCTGAAAGTGGACAGCTACAGTGCTACAGCTACTTCTGGAATACTCCTGAAGGACAGTGGTGAAGGCAAGGCCCCCCAGTGAGCAGAACTTTAAGCAGTGCAGCTGGTTGTTCATTTTACTTGGAAGGAGCAATGGTCAGAAGTGTTAATATATACAAATTCATGGGCTATTGTCAGTGGTTTGACTAAATGCACAGGAAGTTCAAAGGAACATGATTGGAAAATGGTGACAAGGAAATCTGGGAAAGAGGCATGTAGAAGACCTCTCTAAATGGGCAGAAAGTATAAATATATTTGTGTGTCATGTGAATGTTTACCAAAAGAGAGAAATTTAATAGTCAAATGGATAGAATGACAAGTTCTGTGGACACCAGTCAGCGTCTTTTTGAAGCTACACCTATCATTGCCTAATGGGCTCAAAAACAAAGTGGCCATGGTGTCAGGGATAGAGGCTATGCATAGGCTCAGCAACATGGACTTCCACTCACCAAGGCTGACCTGGCTACATCCACTGCTGAGTACCCAGTCTGCCCCAGCATGGAATAAGAGTTTCCGATTTGGCACCATTCCCCAGGGTGATTATCCAGCCATGGAAGGGGCAACGTTTTGTTCTTGCTAGAATAGACAATTACCCTGGATATAGATTTACTTCCCCTGCATGCACTGCTTCTGCCAAAACTACCATCTGGGGACTTACAGAGTGCCTTAATAACCGTCACAGTATCAGCACAGCATTTCTTCTGATCAAGGAACTCACTTCACAGAAAATTAAGTGTGGAAATGGGCCCATTATCATGGAATGCACTAGTATTACCATGTTTCCCATCACCGTGAAGCTAGCTTGATAAAACAGTGGAATGGTCTATTGAAGACTCAATTACATTGGCAGCTAATTGGCAATACCTTGCAGAGCTGGGGTAATGTTCTTCAGGAGGCTGTATATGCTCTAAATCAGCGTCCAATATATGGTGCTATTTCTCCCGTAGCCAAGATTCATGGGCTCCAGAAATCAAGGGTGGAGATGAGAGTGGCACTACTTGCTAGTACTTCTAGTTATTCACTAGCAAAATTTTTACTTTCTGTCCTCTTGACCTTATATTCTGCTGGTCTAGGAGTCATTATCCCAAAGTGAGGAATGCTTCCACCTCAAGACACTTCAATGATTCTCTTGAACTGAAAATTAAGAACACTACCCCATCATTTTGGGCTCTTCCTGCCTCTCAATAAACAGGCCAAGAAGGAATTAACGATACTGGCTAAGACGATTGATCCCGATTACCAAGGGGAAATGTGAGCACTACTACACAACGGAGATAAGGAAGAATATGTCTCAAATACAGGGGATCCCTTAGGGCATCTCTTAGTACTACCATGTCGTATGATTAAAGTCAGTGGAATCACAGCAACCCAATTCAGGCAGGACTGCTAATGGCCTACACCCTTCAGGAATGAAGGTTTGGGTCACCCCCTCAGGCAAAGAACTACAACCAGCTGAAGGGCTTGTTGAGGGGAAAGGGAATATGGAAAAGGTATGGAAGAAGGTAGTTATAAATACCAGCTGCCACCATGCAACCAGTTACAGAAGTGAGAACTGCAATTTTTATGAGTATTTGGCCTTTTGATATGAATATGTTCGTGAAATATATGTATATATGGTCCCTAGGAGTCAGAATTGATTCAATGGCAATGGGTTTGGGTTTTTTGGATATATGTATATATACATATATATATAATGTCTGTTGTCTTCCCATTCTTATCTCCTTACTTATCATATACTATAAGATATCTAACTTTATTGGAGCCCTGGTGGTGCAGTGGTTAAGAGCTACGGCTGCTAACTAAAAGGTCAGCAGTTCTAATCCACCAGCCACTCCTTGGAAACCCTTTGGGGCAGTCCTACTGTGTCCTACAGGTCGCTTTGAGTCAGAATTGACTTGACAGCAATGGGTTTTGTGGGAAAAGGGTTTCTTCATTTTTGTTTTACACAGGATAGTTGTTTCATGTTAGGTGGAAGTATGACTTACATGAGTGCCAAGTCGACAAGGTGTGGACTGTGATGGTTAGTTTTATGGGTCAACATGGCTAGGCTATGGTGCCACAGTTGTTTGGTCAAATACTAGCCCAGATGTTGCCGTGAATGTACTTAAATGTGATTATTATTAACAATCAGTTGACTTTAAGTAAAGAAGATTACCCCCCATATTGTGGGTGATCCCCATTGCTTAGAAGCTTCAAAGAACCCCAGCATGAAAAAAATTGAGTGTATTTGGGGCAAAATTCTAAATTAATTTGATTTAGTGTGCGATCTGAATGTTTGCAAAGATTATTTCAATAGGACAAAAACCCACTTTGACTCAGAAATCTGCAAGTTTTGTGGTTTTATGTTCTTATAGTCTAAATTGACATTGTCAATAAGAAGAATTTTGTCCATTTTGTATGTTGTTGGTGTTAGGCAGTGTATAGAGTGAATCATTGTATATGGTTAATGTGATGGATAACATTGGTTATCCCTGAATAGCTTTCATTTTTCTCATTAAATTGATCTAAGTTTTATAAGTCTTTAGTATTAACATTATTACATATTTACTCAGAAAAAAAGAGTGAAAAAAAAGCAAAATGTAATAGAATATGGTCTTCTCCAGTTAGAATGAAAATTTGTTAGAAGCAGTGGTATACTTCCCTTACCTACTACTGTTGTTGTTAGTTCCGTCCAGTTGATTCTGACTCGTGGAGATCCCATGTGTGCAGAGTAGAACAACTCCATAGGGAATTCAAGGCTGTGACTTTTTGAAAGCAGATTGCCAGGCCTTCTGAGGCGCTTCTGGGTGTTTTGAACCGCACACCTTTTGGTTAGTAATACAGTGCTTTAGCACTTGTGCCACCCACAGACTCCTTATTTTTTCATAGAATTATGTAAAACTTAATATTAAACTATATCATGTTCTGAAAACAATGTAAAGGAAGTAACTTTATAATCATGCTTTAAATTCCATACAAGGGAAGTAAATATACTTACTGTGCACAATAATTTTACATGAAGGTCACTTACATTAGAATATGCATATGACTGATAAAATGTAGTTGTGGTTTATCATACATTGCTTATGTGAAACCTGTGCCATTTATATTAAATGTAAAAAAAAATTGGTAACTTAACTTGCCTTTTCAGATTTAATATGACCTATTATGAGTTGGAATCAACTCAACGGCAACAGGTTTAGTTTTGGTATTTAACTGGTTAGAATAGACTATCTCTTTTGAAAGCTTCCTTTGTTAGGCTTAACTTAGCTTCCCATTTATCTTTATAAATATCCTATGACTAGCAAAAGTATATAAAGTGTTCCAGATTTGAGTTGTACTCAACTCTGAGATCTCAATTTTAAAGAAAATCCGTTGCAGCTTCCAAATGCTTGAAAGCACCAAGTAAGACATCAGCTTTGAAGTCTGAAGGACAAGTTTGCCTGGACTCTTGTCCAAGTGGGCTTCTCTTGTAGGCATCTGGCCCTTTCTTCCTCCTCCATCGCCTCTCCTCCAACTGAACTTCAAGAACCAGTTCACAGACCTGAGAGGCAAGGCTCTCTCCTTTGGTGTGGTTTTAAAGAGGGAGAGAGAGAGAGAAATGTTTTGGTGGCTTAGGCCACAGCCCAGCTTATTTACAAACGAGAGTAGTTGAATCTGAGATCCTTCCACTTGGTGGTGGTTCAGTGGTAGAATTCTCAACTTTCCTGTGTCAGACACCGTTCAAATCTGGCCAACGCACCTCATGCATAGCCACTGCCCATCTGTTAGTGGAGGCTTGTGTGTTGCTCTGATGCTGAAGAAGTTTCAGGGGAGCTTCCAGACTAAGGCAGACTAGGAAGAAAGGATTGGCAATCTACTTCCAAAAAATCAGCCAGTGAAACCTTATGGATCACAACAGCAGGCAGCATTTGGTTCCTTGTGCATGGGGTCACACTGAGTGTGGCTAACTGCATGGCAGCTAACAACAATCCCAGAGGTCTCACAGTACTACCCGCCCCCGACGCCCTTTGGCGCTCACATATTCTTCATAACCAGCTGACCACCTACGTTCCTCCCTTTACATCTCAGTGCAAGGTGCCCTGTCCCGCTGCCCCCGTGTCCAGCAGCCCGCGCTCTGCTGCGGCCGCTTTACCTTTGAGTCCCAGGGTGGCGGCCGCCGCCGCCTCCAGTGAATTTGGGCACCTTGAACTGCTCTGTGCTTCCCCCATCAACACCCAGACCCTGGCTGTCAGGTGGTGAAGCACACCTAGTGCTTATAAAGTGAGGTTTTACTGCCCTCTGGTGAGAGTTCCTGGAGACCTTTCAATGAAAACAAGTTACGGAATCAAAGCCCAAACTTTTAGGCATCAGCTGCAGCTAAGTTGCTGAGTCAAAAAAACCCAAATCCATTACCGTCCAGTTGATTCCGCTTCATAGCGATCCTGTAGGACAGAGTAGAACTACCTCATAGGGTTTCCAAGGCTGTAATCTTTACAGAAGCCTACTGCTACATTTTTTTCCCCAGGAGTTGCCGAGTGCAGGCTGACAATGACACCAGGAGCCCAGTCCTCAGCCCAACCCAACCAATGGGAAGAGGTCGGGGCGGGAACTCTCATCTGCTGCAGGGTCAGAGCTCACCAGTAACTTGCCCTGCATGCTGGAGACCTTCCTCCTTTGGTTTGCTCTGCACATCATCATAATGTAATATCTGAATTCACCACGTTTTCCTGGGCAGTCGACACCCACTGTGCCGGAGAGCTCTCTGAGGAGATGGCTCAGCAGCAGCCCAAACTCCTAGCAGGTGGAATAAGAACAGGTGTGGCATCCTGGCTTGTTTTTCAGCCTTTCCCTAGGGAATGTTGCTGTTGTCCCTTACTGGCCTACGCCTCTCTGCTTATCCTTGGCTGCAGGCTGCTTGCCCTGCATGGTCCACCAGGCTTTTATAGCCCTCCAGCCCCAATCAGCTCTTGAGTCAGTTGTCCCAGCTCCACCCCTAACACACCCCACCACAGGATTTTTCTTCCTCACCTCTGGCTCACCCTCCCCCGTCCCTCCCTTATCCCATGTCCCTCCATCCTCCCAACGTTCTTCTACTCTTGGCTTGTTTTGAATTCTCCTCATTTCTTTTCCTCCTCCACAATGATTTTTATCCTTATATATTATCTTTTTTTTTTTTTTTTTTTTTGTCTTTTTCTCATGTCACAGCCTGGTGGTGTCACTATAGAAGACACAGGTAAACAAAACAAATATAAAGAACGTGTAAGCTCACCAGCCAGAGCCTATCTCTCTTAACACTTGCTCTAAAGCCGCTCTTATTCCTCCAAACCCCACCCACACCTTTTAAAGTATATTTCTTCTTCAAAGCTTTAAATGATTCTACCAAAAAATCCATTGCTGTCCAGTCAATTCTGACTCATAGCGACCCTATAGGACAGAGTAGAACTACCCCATAGGGTTTCCAAGGAACAGCTGGTGGATTCCAACTGCCATCCTTTTGGTTAGCAGCGGAGCTCTTAACCACTGTGCCACCAGGGTTCCGAATAATTATAATCAAGTTAATAACTATAGCGTCCTGTATGTGTACTCATAGGAATGGGATGGGTGGATGGATACACTGTCCACATGAGAAAGAAAACTGATGATGTTTAAATAAGTCCTGTGAAAAGTGGCGTCACTTTATGCTTGGCTGATAACATTTTACATTTGCAGCACATTTTTCCATTCTTTGTGGCGGGGGTGGGAATCTTAAGCTTATATGGAACTCCAGTGGTCAGCACTTAAATCTGCCCTCCAGAGATCCTGACAAGCACTGAGACAGCACAGGAGCCTCTAGGGTTGCCTGTTAAGTCTTGGGAGAGTGTCAGATTGGAAGGTCGTCTTATAGAGGAGGGAAATCAGACTCTATCACTCAGCTTCTTACTTTCATTTGAGTGCTCTGGGAGTTGGTTGACTGTGACCAATGACTGGTTAATGGTTATTTTAATATGAGATTGTATTCTTTATCTCTAGAGACTGGACAACACACACACACATACACATACACACACAAAGACGTGAGAAAAAAATTATAAGTTTTCTTTAAGAAAATAGAGACAGTTCTCTTGTCCATGACACTAAAGAATACCTTATTAAATGTTAGTAACCTATGTGCTGCATAATCATATACGTACATACATATACATATGTGTGTATGTGTATTATATACATATGTATATATATATATATAATTTTTAAACCTAAACTGTAAGTAACCTTTAGAAGCAGCTTGTCCAGTTTCACATAGTTGTATTTAGGTGATCAGGCTCACTGAAACAGTTGAAACCTGTTCTTTCAGAAATAAATAGATTAGTGAACATATCCTGTTTCTGTGTCCAGAGGTCTTAGAATCATGGCCCACCAATGTTGCAATTGTCTTAGCAAGATTTTTATTTTTCTGTTGTTTATAATGTTTAAGTACATAGTGCTCTCTTATAAGATTTGTGTTTTCTGACATAATTGTCAAGTAATCAAAAACTTTTGTTCAAAGTTCCTGATGAAATTATATGTAACTACTCTGAAAATCTTAGTTAATCTGAACACTGATTTACTTGGTAATGATGTGCTGCCCAACTTTAAAGTTGCATCGCAATCTGTTAATGACATTCTGAGCTGTTTATTTTTGACAGAGACAAGACAAAAATAGTGGAGTCCCACAATATGTTGCTACAGTATGTTCCTGCACAAAATATTTATATCTTTATGATCAATTTTCGGTATTCTACACATAAGGAATGCACAGAGTCACTATACCAAATAAGAACTGGTTGATGTTCAACTATTTCAGAAGGTAGCATGATCAGAAACCAATGGTACTGAAGGAAGAAGTTCAAGCTGCACTGAATGCATTGGCGAAAAACAAGGCGTCAGGAATTGAATACCAACTGAGATGCTTCAACAAATGGATGCAGTGCTGGAAGTGCTAACTCATCTATGCCAGGAAATCAAGAAGACAGCTTACCTGGACAACCAGGTGGAAAAGATCCATATTTATGCATATTCCAAAGAAAGGTAATCCAAACAAATGTGGAATTTATGGAACAATATCATCAAATATCACAAACAAGTAAAATTTTGCTGAAGATTATTCAAAAGTGGCTGGAGCAGTATATCAACAGAAATTCAACCCAGATTAAGAAGAGGATGTGGAACAAGGGATATCATAGCTGATGTCAGATGGATCCTGGCTGAAAGTAGAGAATACCAGAAAGATGTTTCTCTGTGTTTTATTGACTATGCAAAGGCATTTGACTGAGTGGATCATAACAAATTATGGGTAACATTGCAAAGAATGGGAACTCCAGAACACTTAATTGTGCTCATGAGGAACATGTACATAGATCAAGAGGCAGTCATTCGAATAGAACAAGGGGATACTATGTGGCTTAAAGTCAGGAAAGGTGTGCATCAGGGTTGTATCATTTCAATATATCCATTCAAGCTGCATTCTGAGCAAATGATCCAAGAAGCTGGACTATATGAAGAAGAACGGGGCATCAAGATTGGAGGAAACTCATTAACAACCTGCGTTATGCAGATGATACAACCGCATTTGCTGAAAGTGAAGGGGACTTGAAGTACTTATTGATGAAGATCAAAGACAACAGTCTTCAGTATGGATTACACCTCAACATAAGGAAAACAGAAATCCTCACAACTGGATGAATAAGCAACATCATGTAAACAGAGGAAAAAAATTGAAGTTGTCGAGGATTTAATTTTACTTAGATCCACAATCAACACCCATGGAAGCAGCAGTCCAGAAATAAAATGACGCATTGCATTGGGCTAATCTGCTGCAAAAGACCTCTTTAGAATGTTCAAAAGCAAAGATGTCACTTTACAGATTAAGGTACGCCTGACCCAAGCCACGGTGTTTTCAATCTTTCGCATGTGCATGCAAAAGCTGGACAATGAATAAGGAAGACCAAAGAAGAATTGACCCCTTTGAGTTGTGGTGGTGGCAAAGAATATCAAATATACCATGGACTGCCAAAAGAATGAACAAGTCTGTCGTGGAAGAAGTACAACCAGAATGCTCCTTAGAGCAAGGATGGTGAGACTAAGTCTCACATACTTTGGACATGTTATCAGGAGGGATCAGTCCCTGGAGAAGGACATCATGCTTAGTAAAGAAGAGGGTCAGCAAAGAAGAGGAAGGCCCTCAAGGAGATGGCTTGACACAGTGGCTGCAACAATGGGTTTAAGCATAATAACGATTGTGAGGATGGCGCAGGACCGGGTAGTGTTTCCTTCTTTTGTATATAGGGTTGCTGTGAGTCGGAATGGACTTGATGGCACCTAACAACAACAGCAACGTGTATTGTATTTGGTGAGAGGATATTTTTATCACTTTTAAATTTTTAAACAAGTCACCACAATTTCTGAGGAACTGGGCTCAATTGACAACCCTCAAAGAGTACAGTAAGCCTTTTAAGATCAAATAGGACCATATTTTCAAAGGCCTGTTGTTTTTGTCTTCAAAATCTAATATATTAGCTTGGTTCCACCCAGGTAATCCTGAGGGCTTGAAGGACTTTATGGTTGTTTTAAAATAGACTAGTAAATACTCTTAGTTCCAAATAAAAAATATCATCTTAATCCTTGCTAATTGGAAGAGGGCCAGTCATAATTTGTGAAATGGTGGGCACCATGAAGCTCTTTAGATACAACCTGACTAGAGCTATGGGTTGGTCAGAGCCAGTACTTTCAAATTATTTTTTCCACTTAGACAAGCAGTTTACGAGAGGCTTCTCAGATAGAGGTGTGGGAGATATTTTTATAGGGTGACAGACTAAGGAAAATATTCAGTAGGCTCTCCTCCAAACTAAAAAACAAAACCAGTTGATTCTAATTAATGGTGACCTCATGTGTTTCAGAGTAGAACTGTGTTCCATAGGGTTTTCCATGATGGAAGATCACTAGGCCTATCTTCCAAGGTGCCTCTGGGTGGATTCAAAATGACAGCAATTTTGTTAGTACATTAATCATTTGTGGTAGCCAGGGACTCCTTCATTCAATAATAGCTTTTTTAGAAATGGATTTGCAGATGTTCCTTGATTTCACTCCAGAATTGTTTTCTAAAAATTGTTTTCTATCTATGCAAAACAAACAGCCAACATCATTCTTAATGGAGAGAGGCTGCAAACATTCCCCTTGAGAACAGGAACAAGACAAGGATGCCCTTTATCACCACTCCTATTTAACATCGTGCTGAAAGTCCTAGCTACAGCAATAAGGCAAGAAACAGAAATAAAGGGCAACCAAATTGGTAATGAAGAAGCTAAACTGTCCCTGTTTGTGGATGATATGATACTATACACAGAAAACCCTAAAGACTTCACGAGAAATCTACTGGAGCTAATAGAAAGATTCAGCAGAGAAGCAGGATACAAGATAAACATACAAAAATTAGTTGGATTCCTATACACCAATAAAGAGAATGATGAAAAGGAAATCAGGAAAACAATACCATTTATAATAGCCCCTAAAAAAATAAAGTACTTAGGAACAAGTCTAACCAGGGATGTGAAAGACCTATACAAAGAAAACTACAAAACACTACTCCAAGAAACCCAAAGGGATCTACATAAATGGAAAAAACATACCATGTTCATGGATGGGTAGACTCAACATTGTGAAAATGACAATTCCACCCAAAGCAATTTACAAATGCAACGCAATCCCGATCCAAATACCAACAACATTCTTCAAAGAGATGGAAAAACTGATCATTAACTTTATGTGGAAAGGGAAGAAGCCCCGAATAAGTAAAACACTACTGAAGAAGAAGAATAAAGTTGGAGGACTCACACTACCTGACCTCAGAACCTACTATACAACTATGGTAG
>NW_004443961.1:4797386-4818683 GCF_000243295.1 Trichechus manatus latirostris
ATGTCACTGAACTGTGCATGTAGAAATTTTTGAAATGGTGTATCTTTGGCTATGTATATTTTCACCAAAAAGAAAAACAAAGGTTGAGAAGGGAGAGGGTTGGCGTGTCGTGGGGTTGTTAACCAATGTCATAAAACAATATGTGTACTACTGTTAAATGAGAAATTATTTGTTCTGTAAACCTTCACCTGAAGTACAATAAATAAATAAAAATTGTTTTCTATTTTAAAAGAACATTTTGTAAAATATCCTTGATATTAATAAGTTGAAATTATGCACCAATTAATAGAAGCCTCTTCATTTAAAACATCTTGATACCTTTAAACCAATTAGTACTTTTACATATTTTTTTTCCTAATCTTGGAATGTTAGCTTGAAATGTAGAAACATTTAGTTTCCTCTGCATCCAAGAAACATAACGCATAAGGCTAACAGGTTAGAGTGAACAAGGGAAATAAATATCTTATATGGCACACATTGTGAACTACCTAAATATTTCAAAATAGCTGTTATTTTCTATCATTTATAAGTATACATTTCTCTAGTTGTTGTCGGTGTTAGGTGGTGTCGAGTCGGTTCTGGTTCCAACTCATAGTGACTGTATTTACAACAGAACGAAACACTGCCTGGTCCTATGCCATCCTCACAATCATTGCTATATTTGAGCCTGTTGTTGCAGCCACTGTGTCAGTCCATCTCATTGAAGGTCTTCCTCACTTTTGCTGACACTCAACTTTACCAAGCATGATGTCTTTCTCCAGAGACTGATCCCTCCTAATAACATGTCCAAAGTACATGAGATGAAGTACACCCTCACTTCTAAGGAGCATTCTGGCTGTACTTCTTCCAAACAGGTTTGCTCACTCCTCTGGCAGTCATGGTATATTCAGTATTCTTCACCAACACCATAACTCAAATGCATCGATTCTTCTTTGGTCTTCCTTATTCATTGTCCAGCTTTGCGTGCATATGAGATGATTGAGAACACCATGGCTTGGGTGAAGTGTACTTTATCCTTGATAGGACTTCTTTGCTTTTTAACACTTTAAAGAGTTTTGTAGCAGATTTGCCCAATGCAGTACATTGTTTGATTTCTTGACTGTTGCTTCCATGGGCATTGATTGTGGATTTAAGTAAAATGAAATCCTTGACAATACAATATTTTCTCCATTTATCATGATATTGCTTATTGGTCTAGCGGTGAGGACTTTTGTTTTCTTTATGTTGTGGTATAATCCGTACTGAAGACTCTAGTCTTTGATATTCAGCAGTAAGTGCTTCAAGTCCTCTTCACTTTCAGTAAGCAGGGTTGTGTGTGTCACAGCCTTGCATTTCACAGGTGGGTAATGAGTCTTCCTCCAATCCTGATTCCCTGTTCTTCTTCATATAGTCCAGCTTCTCAGATTTTTGCTCAGCATACAGACTTAATAAGTATGGTGAAAGAATACAACCCTGACGCACACATTTCCTTATTTGAAACCAGGTCGTATCCTCTTGCTGTGTTCCATTGACTCCTTCTTGTTCTATGTACAGTTGCAGCATGAGCTCAATTAAGTGTTCCGGAATTCTCATTCTTCAGAATGTTATCCATAGTTTGTTATGATCCACACAGTTGAATGCCTTTGCATAGTCAATAAAACGCAGGGAAACATCTTTCTGGTATTCTCTGCTTTCAGCCAATATCCATCTGACATCAGCAATGATATCCCTTGTTCCACATCCTCCTCTGAATCTAGCTTGAATTTCTGGCAGTTCCCTGTCAATGTACTTTTGCAAATGTTTTTGAATGATCTTCAGCAAAGTTTTACTTGCCTGTAATATTAATGATATTGTTCGATAATTTCCGCATTCATTTGGATCACCTTTCTTGCGAATATGCATAAATATGGATCTCTTCCAGTTGGTTGGCCAGGTAACTGTCTTGCAAATTTCTTTGCATAGTTGAGTGAGCACTTACAATGCTACATCTGTTTTTTGAAATATCTCAATTGGTATTCTGTCAGTTCCTGGAACCTTGTTTTTCGCCAAAGTCTTCACTGCAGCTTGGATTTCTTCCTTCAGTGTCAGTGGTTTGTGATCGTATGCTACCTCCTAAAGTGAATGAATGTTGACCAATTCTTTTTGGTACAGTGACTTTCTGTATTCCTTCCATCTTCATTAGATGCTTCCTGTCTCGTTGAGTATTTAGTCCATAGAATCCTTCACTATTACAGCTCTAGGCTTGAATTTTTGCTTCAGTTCTTTAAGCTTGAAAAATGCTGAGTATGTTCTTTCTTTTTAATTTTCTGACTCCAGGTGTTTGCACATGTCATTATAATACTTTACTTTGTCTTCTGAGCTGCCCTTTGAAATCTTCTGTTCAGCTCTTTCACTTCATCATTTGTTCCATTCGATTTAGCTACTCAGTGTTCAGTAGCAAGTTTCAGAGTCTCTTCTGACATCCATTTTGGTCTTTTCTTTCTTTCCTGTCTTTTTAATGACCTCTTGCTTTCTTCATGTATGATATCCTTAATGTCGTTCCACAAATCGTCTAGTCTTTGTTCATTAGTGTTCAATTCATCAAATCTGTTCTTGAGATGGTCTCTGAATTTAGGTGGGATATACTCAAGTTCGTACTTTGGCTCTCATGTACTTGTTTTAATCTTCTTCAACTTCAACTTGAACTTGCATATGTGCAATTGATGGTCTATTCCAGAGTTGGCAACTGGCCTAGTTCTGACTGATGAGACTGAACTTTTCCATCATCTCTTTCCACAAATGTAGTTGATATGATTTCTGTGTATTCTGTTCAGTGAGGTCCATATGTGTATTCCCTGTTTATGCTGTTGAAAAAAGGTATTTGCAATGAAAAAATCTTTGGTCTTGCAAAATTCTATCATCTGATCTCTAGCATTACTATCACCAAGGCCATATTTTCCAACTATGGATCCTTCTTCTTGGTTTCCAACTTTCACATTCCAATCACCGGTAATTATCAATGCATTCTGATTGCATGTTTGATCAATTTTAGACTGCAGAAGTTGGTAGAAATCTTCAATTTCTTTATCTTTGGCCTTAGTGGCTGGTGCATACATTTGAATGATGGTAGTATTATCTGGCCTTCCTTGTGGACATATGGTTATTATCTTATCACTGACTGCATTGTCAGTGATACTGAAATGTTCTTTTTGACAGTGAACACAATGCCATTCTTCTTCAAGTTGTCGTTCCCGGGGTAGTAGACTATACATATGATTGTCCGGTTCCAAGTGGCCAATACCAGACCATTTCAGCTTACTAATGCCTAGGATATCGATGTTTATGTGTTCTATTTAATTTTTCACAACTTCCAATTTTCCTAGATCCATACTTCATACATTCCATGTTCCGATTATTACTGAATGTTTGCAGCTGTTTCTTCTCATTTTGAGTCATGCCACATCAGCAAATGAAATCCCCAAAATCTTGACTCCATCCACATCATTAATTTTGACTCTACTTTGAGGAGGCAGCCCTTCCTCAGTCATATTTTGAGTGCCTTCCAACCTTAGGGGCTCATCTTCTGGCACTGTATCTGACAGTGTTCTACTGCTATTGATAAGGTTTTCACTGGCTTATTTTTTTAAAAAGTAGACTACGAGGTCCTTCTCCCTAGTATGTCTTAGTTTGGAAGCTCAGCTGAAACCTGTCCACAATGGGTGACCCTGCTGGTATTTGAATATCGGTGGCACAGCTTCCAGCATCACAGCAACACAAAAGCCCCCAGAGTATGACAAACTGACACATTCATGGAGGGGTTGAAGGTTAATAGATAGAGACTGATGTATTTGATTAGTCATTGTAGGTATAAGAGCAGTGATCATGAGAAAAACTATAGTTTGATTGACCCGTTCTTCTTTTCTAGAAACATCTCCCTGCCTACCTCAACTCTCAAGGCTGTCAAGTGTGGAAAATGATTTTGCAGTGTCTCTTTAGGTAGCTCACCACGTGTCTGTCAGTTTGTCCTACTGTGGTGGCTTGCATGTTGCTGCGATAAGAAGGACCTGGCAATCTACTCTGAAAAAATTAGCCAGTGAAAACATTATGAATAGCAGTGGAACATTGTCTGATATAGTGCTGGAAGATGAGCTCCTCAGGCTGTAGGAAGAGAAAATAGGACTGGGGAAGAGCTGCCCCACAAAGTAGAGTCGAATTAATGACGTGGATGGAGTCAAGCTTTTGGGACCTTCATTTGCTGATGTGGCATGACACAAAAATGAGAGGAAACAGCTGTAAACAGTCATTAATAATGGAACATGGAATGTACTAGGTATGGATCTAGGAAAATTGGAAGTCATCAAAAATGAAATGGAATGCATAAACATCGATATCCTAGGCGTTAGTGAGCTAAAATGGACTGGTATTGGCCATTTTGAATCAGACAATCATATGGTCTACTATGCAGGGAATGACAAATTAGAGAGGATTGGTGTCGTATTCATCTTCGAAAGGACATTTCAAGATGTATCAAGAAGCACACCACTGTCAGTAATAGGATAATAGTCATACTCCTATGAGGAATACCAGTTAATAACACTATTATGCAATTGTAGGCACCAACCGCTAAGGTGAAAGGTGAAGAAATTGAAGAATTCTACCAACTTCTGCAGTCTGAAATTGATCAAATATGCAATCAAAACACATTGATAATTACTGGGGATTGAAATGCAAAAGTTGGAAACAAAGAAGAAGGATCTGTAGTTGGAAAATATGGCCTTGGTGTAGTAAGAATGCCAGAGATTGCATGATAAAATTTTGCAAGATCAAGAACTTCTTCATTGCAAATACCTTTTTCAGCAACATAAAATGCCACTAAAAATGTTACCTCGCCGGAGGGAATACACAGGAATTAAATTGACTACATCTGTGGAAAGAGATGATGGAAAAGTTCAGTATCATCAGTCAGAACTAGGCCAGTTGCCAACTCTGGAATAGACCATCAATTGCACATATGCAAGTTCAAGTTGAAGTTGAAGAAGATTAAAACAAGTACATGAGAGCCAAAGTACGAACTTGAGTATATCCCACCTAAATTCAGAGACCATCTCAAGAACAGATTTGATGAATCGAACACTAATGAACAAAGACCAGACGATTTGTGGAACGACATTAAGGATATCATACATGAAGAAAGCAAGAGGTCATTAAAAAGACAGGAAAGAAAGAAAAGACCAAAATGGATGTCAGAAGAGACTCTGAAACTCGCTATTGAACACTGAGTAGCTAAATCGAATGGAACAAATGATGAAGTGAAAGAGCTGAACAGAAGATTTCAAAGGGCAGCTCAGAAGACAAAGTAAAGTATTATAATGACATGTGCAAACACCTGGAGTCAGAAAATTAAAAAGAAAGAACATACTCAGCATTTTTCAAGCTTAAAGAACTGAAGCAAAAATTCAAGCCTAGAGCTGTAATAGTGAAGGATTCTATGGACTAAATACTCAACGAGACAGGACGCATCAAAAGAAGATAGAGGGAATACACAGAATCACTCCCCCAAAAAGATTGGTAGACATTTCAGGAGATAGCATATGATGAAGAACAAATAGCGCACTAAAGGCATTGGCGTAAACAAGGCTTCAGGAATTGATAGAATACCAATTGGGATGTTTCAACAAATGGATGCAGCAGTTGAGGTGCTCACTCATCTATGGGAAGAAATTTAGAAAACAGCTACTTGGCCAAGTAATTGGAAGAGATCCATATTTGTGTCCATTCCAAAGAAAAGTGATCGAACAGAATGCAGAAATTATTGAACAATATCATTAATATCACATGCAAGTAAAATTTTGCTGAAGATTATTCAAAAGCAGTTGCAGCAGTACATCGACAGGGAACTGCCTGAAATTCAAGCTGGATTCAGAAGAGGATGTGGAACAAGGGGTGTCATTGCTGATGTCATATGGATCATGACTGAAAGAAGAGAATACCAGAAAAATATTTACCTGTGTTTTATTGACTATGCAAAGGCATTCAACTTTGTGCATCATAAAAAATTATGGATAACATTGCAAAGAATGGGAATTCCAGAACATTTATGAATAACCTGTACATAGACCAAGAGGCAGTTGTTCAAACAGAACAAGGGGATACTGTGTGGTTTAAGTCAAGACAGGTACGTATCAGTGTTGTATCCTTTCACCATACTTATTCAATCTGTATGCTGAGCAAATAATCTGAAAACCTGGACTATATGAAGAAGAACAGGACATTAGGATTGGAAGAAGACTCATTAACAACCTACCTTGTGTAGAGGACACAACCTTGCTTGCTGAAAGTGAAGAGGACATGAAGCACTTACTGATGAAGATCAAAGAGTACAGCCTTCAGTATAGATTACACCTCAACATAAAGAAAACAAAAATCTTCATAATTGGACCAATAAGCAACATCATGATAAAATGTGAAAAGATTGAAGTTGTCAAGGATTCCATTTTACTTGGATCCACAATCCACACCCATGGAAGTGGCAGTCAAGAAATCAAAAGACTCATTGCATTCGGCAAATCTGTAAGAGACTTCTTTAAAGTGTTAAGAGCAAAGATGTCACTTTAAGGACTAAAGTGCTAGTGACCTAAGCCATGGTGTTTTCAATCACCTTATATGTATGTGAAAGCTGGACAATGAATAAGGAAGACTGAAGAGGAATTGATAACTTTGAATTATGGGGTTTGCCAAAATATTGAAAATGCCCTACAGACTTTGTTTGGAAGTCTGGAAGGACTTCCAGAAGAATGAACAAATCTGTCTCAGAAGAAGTACAGCCAGAATGATTATTAGAAGCGAAGATGGTGAGACTTCATCTCACATACTTTGGACATGTTATCAGGATTGATCAGTCCCTGGAGAAGGACATCATGCTTGGTAAAGTAGAGGGTCAGTGAAATAGAGGAAGCTCCTCGACGAGATTGATCGACACAGTGGCTGCAACAATGGGGTCAAGAATAACAGTGATTTTGATGATGGCACAGGACCAAGCAGTTGTTCGTTCTGTTGTACATAGGGTCGCTATGAGACGGAACCAACTCAAGGGCACCTAACAACAACAGTAACTTTAGCTAGCAGTGTCCTGTGACACAGTTCTGGGTAATAAGGTATAAGCACAAGTGTGCAGATTTCTGGCGAACTCTTTGCTTTCTTGATCTAGGCGCTCAGCCTTCTTGTTTCACCTTCTTTTCTGCCGGAAACACAGCCTGAGACCTGGTGGGACAGCAGACATTTAGGGACCATGTCGGGGGGACCTGAAGGAGGAAGACCTGTGTGCTCAGAACAGCTGACTGGAAAGGTGGGAGGAGCCTGCTGGCCTCATTTAGATGGCTTAAGCGGAGTTTGGTGTTTACTCCCTGGGCTTCTCTTTAGAGACTGCTGTAGAGCTTTTTGTTATTTACAGGGAATATCATCCTAACATATATACATATGTATATGTATATATGTATGTATATGTACATATATATATTAAATTTTTTATATGAGAAATAAATTAAGATTACAATCATCAGTTTTTCATGGGAGCTTAAGGCAGACTCTCTGTAGCATGTAAATTAGTTTAAAGATATTAACTAATTATTTGAGGGTGTATACCTGGATTTAGAGACTGTCTCTAGAATAGATTTGATGCATTTTACACTAATGACCGAAGACCAGACAAGTTGTGGAATGACATAAAGGACATTATATATGAGGAAAATAAAGGTCATTAAAAAGACAGGAAGGAAGTAAAAGACAAAAAATGAATATCAGAAGAGACTCTGAAACTTGCTCTTGAATATAGAATAGCTAAAGTGAATGGAAGAAATGATAAAGCAAAAGAGCAGAACAGAACATTTCAAAGGGCAACTCGAGAAGACAAAGTAAAATGTTATAATGCAATGTACAAAGACCTAGAGTTAGAAAACAAAAAGAGAACACGCTCAGCATTTCTCATGCTGAAAGAACTGAAGAAAAAATTCAAGCCTTGAGTCACAATATTGAAAGATTCTATGAGCAATACATGGAATGATGCAGGAAGCATCAAAAGAAGATGGAAGGAATACATAGAGTGAATGTACCAAAAAAGTTTGGTGAACACTTAACTCTTTCAAGAAGTAGCATATGTTCAAGAACTGATGGTGTTGAAGAAAGACGTCCAAGCTGCACTGAAGCATTGGCAAAAACAAGGCTCCAGGAATGGACGGAATATCACAGGAAGCAAAATTTTTGTGAGTATATCACAAAGGGTAGTAGTGAATGGTGCCATTCCTGTATTCTTCCCTTGATCCCTGGACCCATGAATCCTATCTATGGGAGAAACATCACCATATATTGGCCACTGGTTTAGAGCATACACAGTCTCCTGGAGAACATTGCCCCAACCCTGCAAGGTATTGCCACTTACCTGGTGCCATAATTGTGTCTTTAGATGGCCATTCCATCAATCTATCAAGCCAGCTGCTTCAGGATGATGTGAAACATGTTAAGATTAGTGAATTCCACGAGCATGGGCCCATTGCCGCACTTCACTTGCTGTGAAGTGAGTCCTTTGATCTGAGGCAATGCTGTGTGGCATACCATGACGGTGGATAAGGCATTCTCTAAGTCCACAGATGGTAGTTTTGGTAGAAGCATTGCGTGCTGGGAAGGCAAATCCATATCCAGAGTAAGTGTCTATTCCAGTAAGAACAAAATGCTGACCTTTCCATGATGCAAGTGGTCCAATGCAATTGGCTTGCCACCAGGTTGCTGGCTGATCACCTCGAGGGATGGTGCCATATCAGGAACTCAGTGTTGGTCTCTGCTGCTGGCAGATTGGGCACTCAGCAGTGACTGTAGCCAAGTCAGCCTTGGTGAGTGGGAGTCCATGTTGATGAGCCCATTCCTAACCTCCATCCCTGTCACCATGGTCACTTTGTTCAAGAGCCCATTGATCAATGATGGGAGTAGCTGGGGAAAGAGAATGACTGGTTTGCACAGAATGCATTATCCTATCCACTTGATTGTTAAAATTCTCCTGTGCTGAGTTCACCCTTTGGTGAGCATTCACAAGTGATGCAAATACCTTCACTTCTGTGGCACATTCAGAGAGGTCTATCCCCATCCCTCTTCCCCATACTTCCTTGTCTTCAATTTTTCAATCATGTTCCTTCCAAGTTCCTGACCAACCAGCGCCATTGGCCACAGCCCATGAATCAGTATATAATTGCACATTTGGCCATTTCTCCTTCCAGGCAAAGTGAACAACCAGGGGCACAGCTCAAAGTTCTGCCCATTGGGAAGATTTCCCTTCATCACTGTCCTTCAGGGAGGTCTCAGAAAAGGGCTGTAGTGTTGCCGCTGTCCACTTGCAAGAGGTGCCTGCATATTGCGCAGAACCATCTGTAAACCAGGCACACGTTTGCTTTTCCTCAGTCAACTGATCATGAGGAACTTACTCTCCATGAGGCCATAGGTGCAGACTGGTAATGGAAGTTACCTTAAGCTGGATTCTCTAGAGAGGCATAACCAATAAAGTGTGTGTATATATATGTATATATATATATGTGTGTGTATGTATGTATGTATATATATATATATATATATATATATATATATATATATAGCTGTTGAGTTGATTCCGACTAATAGCAACCCTGTAGGATGGTATAGAACTGCCCCACAGGGTTTCCAAGGAGCAGCTGGTGGATTTCAACTACCGACTTTTTGGTTAGCAGACTTAGCTGTTAACCACGGCACCACCAGGGCCCCAAATATATATAGAAAGATGTTTATATCAAGGAGACGACTCACACAGTTATGGAGGCTGGAAGGTTGCAAGCCCATGGCTCAGACTGGAGGCTTCTCCTTGCTTACAGGCTGTAGACACCAATGAATCCTAAGATCAGCAGGCAAGATGGCAGGTAAGCAGCTCAAGTCCCAAAAAATCAGGTCAGATGAACAGGAGCTAGCTGCATGATCCAGAGAGAGCAAAAGTCAGCGAGCCTTGCTAGGAAGTCCACCTATATTGAATTCAGTCCATACCCCCAAGGAAACTCCCTTTCAACTGACTGACTATGTACAACAGATCCCATCATAGTGGTGATAGCATTATATCAGATCTCATCATGGAGGTGATTACACCATTACATCACTGCCAGACTACATCATAACTGCCAAACCACTGAGAATCATGGCCCAGACAAGATGACACACAACCTTAACTACGACAGAAGGTAATGTGACAGGAATGGAGACCATGGGCATTGGGCCACTTCCTGGTGCAATTTACTTGTGCCTTCAGGTCCTGCTCAGGCCTGATTTCGTATATACCACTTCCATTTAATGATGGAGGGCTGCTGTGCATATCCCACTTTATGGCTGTCTGGGTCAGACAACACTCAGTTCATGATGGGCTGCTCAGGCGGCACGGTGACTTGGTGGCCCATGATTAAGCGTTCAGTCTCTGCTAACACACCAAAAGCTGTTTCTCAAAAGGAGAGTAGTTATTTGCAGAGGATGGCAGGGCATTGCTCCAAAATCCTAAGGGTCTACTCTGATTTGCCAATAGGGGCCTGTCAGAGATTCTAAACAGCATCTCTATCTGCCACTGCCACTTCAGGCACCATTGGATCAGCCAGATCACATGGCCCAAGTGACAGAGTGGCTTGCAAGGCAGCCTGAACCTGTTACAGAACCTTCTCATTTTCTGAGCCCACTCAAAAACTAGAAGCTTTTCAAGACACTTGTAAAATAGGCTGGAGTAGCACTCCCAAATAAGGGATATGCTGCGTCCAAAATCAAAAAAAGCCCACCAGGTGTAGTGACTCCTTTCTGGTTGTGGGAGGGGCCAGATGCAGTAACTTATCCTTCACTTTGGAAGGTATATCTCAACATGTCCCACACCAGTGGACCCCTAGAGATTTCACTGAGGTGGAAATTGCCTGAATTTTTGTCAGATTAATATCCCACCCTCTAGGTGCAGTGGGTAAGAGCTACAGCTGTGTCTTAGTCATCTAGTGCTGCTATAACAGAAACATTACAAGTAAATGACTTTAACAAAGAGAAATTTATTCTCTCACAGTCTAGTAGGCCAGAAGTCCTAATTCAGGGCATCAGCTCCAAGAGAAAGCTTTCTCTCTCTGTCGACTCTGGAGGAAAGTCCTTGTCATCAATCTTCCTCTGGACTAGGAGCTTCTCTGCCCAGGGACCCCAGGTCCAAAGGACATGCTATGCTCCTGGTGCATCTTTCTTGGTGGTATGAGGTCCCCCTGTCTCTCTGCTCACTTCTGTCTTTTATATCTCAAAAGAGATTGGTCAAGATACAATCCAATCTTGTAGATTGAGTCCTGCCTCATTAACGTAACTGCCTCTCATCTTATTAACATTATAAAGATAGGATTTACAATACATAGGAAAACCACATCAGATGACAAAATGGTGGACAATCACACAGTACTGGGAATCATGGCCTAGCCAAATTGATACACATATTTTTTGGGGACACAAGTCAATCCATGACAGGCTATTAACCAAAACATTGGCAGTTTGAATCCACCAGCCACTCCTTGTAAGCTCTATGGGGAGTTCTACTCTGCCCTATAGGGTCAATATGAGTCTGAAACAGCTCGACTGCAATGGGGTTTTTGTTTTAGCACCCAAATGTTTCACCAATAAATCCAAAGTCTTCCTTACTAGCTCCAATCAGCATAATCTCATCAATGTAGTGGACCAGCATGATGTCCCGTGGAAAGGAAAGGCAATCAAGTTCCTTGCCAACTAAATCATGATAGGGCTGGAGAGTTGATGTAACCCTGTTGTAGGACAGTGAAGGTTTATTGCTGTCCTTGCCAGCTGAATGCAAACTGCTTCTGGTGGTCCTTCAAAACAGGTTTGGTGAAAGAGGCATTAGCCAGATCAATAGCTGCATACTAGGTACAAGGAGATATATTAATTTACTAAAGCAGTGAAACCATATGTGGAACAGCAGCTGCAACTGGAGTCACCACCTTGTTAAATTTTCAGTAATCCACTATTACTCACCAAGATCTATCTGTTTTTTCTGCACAGGCCAAATAAGCAAGTTGAATGGGGATGTATTTGGAATCAACACCTGTGCGTCCTTCAAGCCGTTGATGGTGGCAATAATCTCTGCAATTCCTCCGGGAATGCAGTATTGATTTTGGTTTACTATTTTCTTAGGTAGAAGCAGTTCTAATGGCTTCCACTTAGGGTTTCCTACCAAAATAGCTCTATTCCACATGTCAGGGATCCAACGTGTGAGTTCTGCCTGTTGCTGAGTATGTCTATTCCAATTATGCATTCTGAAATGGGGGAAATAACTACAGCATGGGTTCAGGAACCCACTGGACACACTGTGAGATGGACATGAACTAACACTCCATTAATAACCTGACCTCCATATGTCCCCACTCTTACAGGTAGGCCACAGTGATGTTTGTCTCCTGGAATTAGTGTCAGTTCACAGCCAGTATCCAGTAATCCCTGGAAGGTCTAATTATTTCCTTTTTGCCAATAAACTGTCACTCTTCCCTTTGGAGAAGGCCGGGAGAAAGATTAAGAGTATAAGTTTTGGCAGTGTAGTAGGGTACTTCCTCAAGGGGACTTGGCTTCCCCTTCATTCAAGGGATTTTTAATCAGTAAACTTGCTCAAGTCTGGGAAATGATTGAGGGAACATGACTCTCTATACTTGGGATTTGAGTTAGACTGCTGTTCACTTGACCTAGAATTTTTCTGCTTGTACAGATGAAGTAAATATTTAATAGATTTCCCACCTGTTTCACTCCTCGGGACACCTTGACTAAACAGCCAACTCCATAAGTCCGTAAGAGTCAGACTATTCTGATTACTGCTTTCAATCCACTGTCTAATACAGTAATCATGCCCACCTTGTCTTTGTCAATTGAGTGCTACCTTTTGGCCCCTACCACCACAGGGTCCAATCAGCCCCACTGTAGTTAGGTGTCTTAATTCAGGTAGGGAAGCTCCTACTGTCAAATCTGACTTACATAAAATAGAAATCACTGCAGTCTTTAAGGATGCTGGGAGTCCTTTCACAAGTGATTGGCTGCTCACAGCAAATTTCGTCATGGAGATGATTACATCATTACATAACTGCCGGACTATGTCATAACTGCCAAATCACTGAGAATTATGGCCCAGCCCAGTTGACATACAACCTTAACTATCACAGTCAACTAATGCCATTAATAAAAAAGACAAAAAGACCTTTTAGCATTAAAAGATTTATTAACAGAAACGTCAATAATGCCAAGAGTATTTTCTTGCACAAAAAATCAGAAGTCATAACACTAGTAATTATTTCTCACGTTGTAATTATCAGTGGTGTCTGAGAGAGGTATCTGTGAATATGTCATCGAGAACACATGTGAACATTAGCGGAGACCTATACAGTTAGCTCATCTCAGGATGCTCTTCCAAGTTCTTCCATGGTACAACCTTCGTAACAACCTTGTTACTCAGTGCTATACTTTGCATTCTCTTCTTTTGGGAATGTTGATCCAAGCTTAAGCTTTTTGTTTCTGAAGGGCTGTTGTCTTCTGCTTCAGTTTGTCCCTTCAGTATGATTTTCCTAAGTTCGTCATTTGCTGTCACCACATCTTGAACATTAGAAATGGCTTCCGACAGCCTATTTAAGACTTTTGCACCTTTTTTGATGGAGGATGACACATGACCTGCAGAGTTCAAACAAAGTGGGCAAGAGAATATTCATGTCAAGGAGCATCAGAGTAATTATAAAATATTTCATAAACAAAATGGAACGTGTTGCCTCAATATAGCTAAACATCGAAACAGAATCAGCAAGCGTCTCCTAATACCTACGCCTTTTAACTTACAGTTTGGCAGCTCAGAGCACTGCATCATTCCCAAGGTTTTGCTTTACACTATCCTGTGCCTCTGTGGTCTCGTCCCCCCACCCCCTTAACGCTTTCATCGTGGCACTTTTGACTCTGACACTGATGGCTCATCTCTCTGAAGCCGTGCTGGTCATAGAAAACTCTCAGTGCAAACACAGATGGGTTTTTCTTACTTATTTTCTGCTATTGCTAAGCAACTTCTGAGTTATGATAGTAATGCTTTCAAAGTATATTAATTATTTTAGGCTATCAAATACTCTCTGGAGGTAAGTTCCTGCTCAGGATAAAGTTAAAAAGGGAGGATTCCCAGCTGCTCTGTCTGATAGGCAGGAGGTACAAATGTCTGAGATACAAGATCTCAAACACCTATTTAACAATTTCTCTTCCCACAGTGTTTCCTTCAAGACAATAATACTTTACATTGAAGAGAGAAAAGGGTTAAAAGAACACTAACCTAAGCAAAAATGACTGAGCTAAAACCGCGATTGATGTCTGTGTGCTGTGTGTACTGACTAATGTGCTATGTGTGGTGTTTGTCCAGTGCTGTGGATCACGCACTGCACAAGCCCTGTGTGCCCTGAGCAGGGAACCTGTTCTCCAGCAGCATCCTGGGATGGGCGGAAGTGGAGGCTGGAAAGCAGCCGTAACCAGCTCTCCTTCATGCCCATTCAGGTCAGCTGAACATTCATGAACTGATGCCATGTCTCTGGCACTGCCAGGTAGAAGAGATAGAAACAAAAAGCAAAATGTTTCCTGCCCTCAAAAAACATTCCGTCACATAAACCTTCTCTTCATCTTTCTTATCCTACTTACACAATTTTGAGTGTTTTAACAGATAAGAATTAGAAACACAGATGAGGTTTACATTCTGGTGTAACCTCAATCAGTTCTGGCTGGTCTTTTTAATGGCAGCAAAGCTGTCATTTTCAGCTTATTAATAATGCATTGCTCCTCAAACAGTGGAAGCAATGAGGCAAGAAGATAAAAATTTAAGTGATTCCAAATTCTTAATAACTAGCATACTCTTTTAAAAATAGTTCCAGATATGAGCTGTACTCAATCAACTCTGATATGTCGCATTTAAAGAAAATCCATTGCAGCTTCCAAAAGCTTGAAAGTGCCAAACAGTCTCTCTATGAGTGTCTGGGGGTGAGCTTCCCTGGACTCTTTGCCCTGGGTTTCTCTTGTAGGCAGCTGGCCCCTTTCTTCCTCTTCCATCCCCTCTCCTCCAACTGAACTTCAAGAACCAGCTTACAGAGGTGAGAGGCAAGGCCCTCCCTTTGCTTTGGGTTAAAAAAAAAAAAAAAAAGGATGGTTTTCCTGTCACAGGCCACAGCGCAGCTTCTTTACAGATGAGGAGAGTAGTTGACTCTAAGGCCCTTCCATGTCCACCTTATAGGACCCTGACCGAGGTCTCACAGTGCTGCCCCCCTGCCCTTTGGCACACACAGGTTCTTGACAACCAGCTGGACACTGGCTTCCTCTCTTTACGTCTCAATGGGAGATCCCCTGTCCACTGCCCCCATTTCCTGCAGCCTGCCATCTGGCCTCAGTGGCTTTACCCTTGGATCTTGTGGTTGCTGCCACCTGCCATAAATGTAGACAGCTTTAACTGCTGGGTGCTTCCTCCTGTCTATACCCAGCACCCTGGCAGCCTGGTGGTGAAGCATACCTAGCACCTGTCAGGTGAGGCTTTTTAGCCCTCTGGTTAGATCCCAGGAGGCCTTAAATGAAACCAAGTTACAGAGTCAGAGCCCAAACTTCTAGGCACCAGAAGAACCAGCACCAGCAGAGTTTTGGTGCCGAGTGTGGGCACCAATGAGACCTGGAGTCTGGGCGGGAAGCTCTCACCTGGAGATAAGAGTGATGTCTTGCTCCTGATGGGACTGTTTCTCCAGTTGATTCTGCTGTGCATTTTCATCCGGAAGGGAAATAAACCACGGGCATGTAGCCTCACAGTCTCTGACTGCTTGGCAGAGAGCTCGCTGGGAAGCTGGTTCAGCAGCAGCCAGACTCCTAGCAGGTGGAACAAGAGCAGGCGTGGCATCCTGGACCTGATTTTCAGCCTTTCTCCATGGAAGGTCTATCCTTGGCTGCAGGCTGCTTTCCCTGCCTGGCTTCACCAGGCTTTTATAGCCCTCGGGCTCCCACTCAGACTTTGAGTCAAGCTTCTCAGCCCCACCCCTTTCCCCACGCCCTCCAGGGGATTTCCCCCCTCTGCTCCCATCTATCCTCCCCACCTTGCTTCTGTTCGTCCACCCTTCTTCTGCATTTCATCCTTTCCTTCCCTTCTTACCCTCAAACCATTTTGTGTGCTCTCATACTGTTAGTCATTATCTGAAGCCTTATCTTTTTTATTTATAATATTTATTGTTGTTGTTGAGAATATACACAGCAGGACATGTACCAATTCAACTATTTCTACATGTAAAATTCAGTGACACTGATTACATTCTTCAAGCTATGCAACCATTCTCACCCTCCTTTTTGAAGCCTAATTTTTATTAGAAATGTGGAAATTGAAAACAAAATGCAGATGCTTATGTCAAGCCTGGAGTACATGCCCAGTGACTGGTTTCACAGGGTAAGCGTTTAAGATAATAAATAGCATAACCTTTTGAAGTAATAACTAGTGTGTTTCTTTAGATTTATGTGTAACCACCATCCTGCATCTTTAACCCCTACATTCCAGACAAATAGGCACCTAGTCATCTGGAAACCTGCCTGGGCAGGCACTGACCCCCTGGAGACCTGCGTCCTCTGTCACCTTAGCAAAACTGACATTTCTAAAGAAGATAGGATTCAAGACACATTTTGATGAATATTTGAAAGACTGATGGAAACTGTCTGGATTTCACCAACTTTCTTTGTTCCTCGGACTATAAAAACCCTAGTACTGCTCCATTACTTTAGAGTACTCAGGTTTATGCTTTGTGTTGCCTGATTCGTGAATTTTATGATTGAGTAATAAATCTCTAGATTAATTTTGTATCCACTCGTAGAAATCCATTGACAGAAAGCAAAGCTTACCCAATGCAATAAATTACATAAGATTAAAAGCACCTGTATTTTCACAACCCAATTTTTTCCAAGTAATCTATCACTGATTGTCTAACATTCTAATGTAAACAAGGTTATAATTAAATTAATTAGTATAGTGTCTGGTATATCCATACATAAAAATAACGTGGGTGAATGGGAAAATTGTTGACAACAGTGGGAAAACTGATAACTGTTGTTCAGAATCTTGGTAAAAACATAAACATTTCCAGCAATACCACTTAAGACTTGTACAATAATGTTTTAAATTTGCAGCACACTTTTCCATTCTTTGTGACAGGGGGTGGGAATCTTAAGCTTAGCACACTTTTCCGTTCTTTGTGGGAATCTTAAGCTTTGATGGAACTTCAAGGGTCAACACTTAAGTCTGCCCTCCAGAGATCCTGACAAGGACTGAGGAAGCACAAAATCCTCTTAGGGTTGCCTATTAAGTCTTGGGTGAGCACCAGATTGAAAGGTCTTCTGACAGAGGTGGGAAATCAGACTTTATTACTTTCAAACAACTTCTTATTTTCCTTTGACTGTTCCGGGAGATTGGTTGACTGTGTCCATTTACTTAATACTTTACCTTCAGAATTTATTCTTTATCTCTATCCTCTGGAGAACACACGCATACACACAAGAAACAAGATAAAATCAGTGGAATTATGCATCTAGGAAAACTGGAAATCAGCAAAATGAAATAGAACACATCAACATCGATGTCCTAGGCATTAGTGAGCTGAAATGACCTGGTATTGGCCATTTTTAATCAGACAATCATATGGTCTACTATGCCAGGAATGACAAATTGAAGAGGAAGGCATTCCATTTATCATCAAAAAGAACATTTCAAGATCTATCCTGCAGTACAACACTGTCAGTGATAGAATAATATTCATATGCCTACTGGAAGTCTGGTTAATACAACTGTTATTCAAATTTACAGACCAACTACTAAGGCCAAAGTTGAAGAAACTGAAGATTTTTACCAACTTTTTGCAGTCTGAAATTGATCAAACATGCAATCAGGATGCATTGATAATTACTAGTGATTGAGTTGTGAAAGTTGGAAACAAAGAAAAGGAACAGTAATTGGAAACTATGGCCTTGGTGATAGAAACGACGCTGAGATTGAATCTCAAGAACAGATTTGACTCATAGAATACGAATGACTAAGACCAGATGAATTGTGGAATGACATCATGGACATCATACATAAAGGAAGAAGTCATTTAAAAGAGAGGAAAGAAAGAAAAGACCAAAATAGATGTCAGAAGAGACTCTGAAACTTGCTCTTGAGCATAGAGTAGATAAACAAAAAGGAAGAAATGATGAAGTAAAAGAGCTGAACAGATTTCAAAGGGTGGCTCGAGAAGACAAAAGAAAGTATTATAATGAAATGTGTAACTGCAGTTTGTCTTAGGCTGGGTTATCTAGAGAAGCAAAACCAGTAAAGTATATACATATATGTGGAAAGAGAGATTTATGTCAAGAAAATGACTCACATGGTTGTAGAGGCTGTAATAGCCCAAGTCCGTGGGTCAGGATAGAGGCTGCACCTGATTCACGTAGCTGCAGGAACTGGCGAACTCAAGATTGGCAAGTCAGAGAGCAGGGCTGTTGCTCACAGGCTGTAAAGAAGGGTGAATCCCCAGACTGGCAGGCAAGACAGCAGGTTAGCTGCTATCTCAATTCCTGGAGCTTTGTTTTTTGCCAATGCCTTTGGTGCACCTTGGAGTACTTCTGAGAGGTTCATCTTTTGACGCTGTATCAGGCAATATTCCACTGCTATTCATAATGTTTTCACTGTTCAAGTTTTTCAGAAGTAGACTGCCAGGTCCTTCTTCCTAGTCTGTCTTAGTCTGGAAGCTCAGCTGACACCTGTCCACCATGGGTGACCCTGCTGGTATTTGACATACTAATGGCAAAGCTTTCAGCATCATAGCAACATGCAAGTCACCACAGGACAACAAACTGTCACACAAGTGGTTGCATGTAATTTACTCTAGTTTTAATTCTCAGACATGTTCATTGTGTGTATAGGAAATGAGACCTAATTTTTTGGGAAACGTATGTAATGAACTGCTTTACAGATAAGTATTTGCAGTCAGCTATTGGTTTCTTTTTTCTAAAATAGAATTATAAGGTAGAGGGAAATAGCAATAATGGGGGATGTGTTTTAGGAAATGTCAGTAAACATAGAACAATAACAATAGGGAACATTCATTGAGTGCTTATGATTTGCCAAACACTTATATGTATTATCTCATTTTTATTCCTATCAGCATCTCTCTGAGCTTAGTAACATTAAAAAAAGGAGAAAAAAAAAAAGAGTTGCCGTCGAGTCAATTTTTACCCATAGTGACCCTATAGGACAGAGTATAACTGCTCCTTAAGGTTTCCAAGGAGCAGCTGGTGGATGCAAACTGCTGACCTTTTGGTTAGCAGCCATAGCACTTAAGCACATTGCCACAAGGGCACCTTAGTAACATTAGCATCGTCAAATAACAAGTGAGCTGATGGAAAGGCAGAGGTTCAATCACCTGTGAGGGATTTTAACCCCAAGCAGCCTGTCTGGGAATCCGTGCTCTCAATACTTCGGTATTCACCACAGTTTTCAGTGATATTTTGCAAACATTGTTTCATTTTGCCCGCACAACCGTCATCTAAGGCAGGTATTTACCCCATTTTACAAGTAAGACACTTAGGTGACTTTCCAGATAACATGCAATTCCCAAGAGTCTATGTGCTATAATCTCTCTCACCATCTCCCTAGCTACTAATGGACACAAAGTAAAGTATATGCTTTAGGGGAGATGATTGCCCTATGAAGAAATCTAGAACCCTGTTAAGCTATCTTAGTCGGGTAAAGGAGGAAGGAATGCTCAGATGCCAGTAAATCTAGAATAGCCATAGGGAGATGGTTGCCCACCCTAAATAGGTGCAATGAATGATGTCCATTGCCATCAGGGGGCTTCCACTTTTTTTTTTTTTTTTTTTAACTTTTTTTACACCTTTCCCTTTCTGGCTCTCTGTACATGCTATTTGACTTGGAGACATGGCTGTTTGTTAGTATTAACCTGGAAGACAGGGGCTTCGATTTTTTTCTCCTATGACACTAAGTGGTGTATGCACGGACGTGCAATAACTATACACCTCTGAACAGCAGCCTAACCTCGAGGAACCTTGACTGATGAGAATGTTTGCTGTTCTTCTCATCTCTGTCCTGTTTATTCTGAGAGTTTTAAACACTTGTTGACCATACCATTAGGACAGTGTCTCGTCTGTGCTCTGCTTCAGGTGATATTTACTGAGAAGTTTTGAATACAGTACATTGCCAGACACAAGCAAAGACTTAAGAAATCAAGTTCAGTGCCCATTCCACCACAGCAAAGATTTCTCTCCTCTTGGTGCCTGCCACACGGCCACTCAGGAACAACATACTGATTTGATTCTTTAAGCTCACTAGAGCTTGGATTTTTATAATTAACATATACACATACAGAGCACATACCTTCATCTTTGAGAATGATTCTTTATTACCTCATATGCTTAAAATCAAAGCAAACGCACAAGTTTAAAATACCAGTTCTGAAGTGAAACAACTAGAACAGAAATAATGAGCATACTGATACAATATGAGGAATGTAACCAATGTCACTGATGATTATGTGTAGAATATGTGGAATGGGAGTGGGTTTTGCTGTGTATTTTCGTATTTGTATCTGTGTATTTGCTGTGTATTTTCTCCAAAAGTAAAATTAAATGAAAAAAGAAAAGAAAAAATGATAGGGTTTGAAAACTCAGTGCCCAGAGAAGCAATGCTTCTATGATGGGAGAGCCAAATAAAAGAAGCCAGTAAATTGTTTCCTGAGAATTAAAAAAATAATAATAGCAGTTCTTAAATCCTGTCCTACCGATGATTCCTGGTGAGGCATGTGGGCTTTTCTTGTTTATCGTTGAAAATACCACTTGGTTCTTGAGAAATGAGTTTTTAAAAATAATAGATGATAAAATGTCTAAAATATTATTTTTAACGGGGAAGCCAGCACAACTTGTATAAGACAAGGTCATGGAAGCTCCACAGACACATCCAAACTCCCTGAGAGACTGAATTGCTGGGCTGAGGGCTGTGGGGACCATTGTCTTGGGGAATATCTAGCCTAATTGGCGTAACATAGTTTATAAAGAAAATGTTCTCATTCTACTTTGGTGAGTAGCGTCTGGGGTCTTAAAAGCCTGTGAGCAGCCATCTAAGATACTTCACTAGTCTCACCCTTTCAGAAACAAGAGAGAATGAAGAAAACTAAAGACACAAGGGAAAGATTAGTCCAAAGGACTAATGGACCACAACTACCACAGCCTCCACCAGACTGAGTCCAGAACAAC
>NW_004443961.1:4818783-4847945 GCF_000243295.1 Trichechus manatus latirostris
ACCACTAACTGCTCTGACAGGGATCAGAACAGAGGGTCCTGGACAGAGCTGGAGAAAAATGTAGAACAAAATTCTAACTCACAAAAGAAGACCAGACTTACTGGCCTGACAGAGACTGGAGAAACCCTGAGAGTATGGCCCCTGGACACCCTTTTAGCTCAGTAATGAAGTCACTCCTGAGGTTCACCCTTCAGTCAAAGATTAGATAGCCCCATAAAACAAAACGAGACTAAATGGGCACACCATCCCAGGGGCAAGGATGAGAAGGCAGGAGGGGACAGAAAAGCTGGTAATAAGGAATACAAGGTAGAGAAGGGAGAGTGTTGATATGTCATGGGGTTGTTAACCAATGTACAACCCCAATATGTGTACTAACTGTTTAATGAGAAGCTGGTTTGTTCTCTAAACCTTCATCTAAAGTACAATTAAAAAATTAAATAAGTAAAATACTATTTTTAAATCATAGCAGAATAAATATTTTAATTTAGTGTATAGTAAAATACTAGTCAAACTTTGATGTCTTGTACATATAAAACATGAATATTAACAAAGCAATTGAAAAGTGGAATTTTTTTCCCAAAGGATTTTAAGGTTAGTATCTTTTACGTAAGTCAAAACTAAATTAATAATGAGGAGCTAGAGCCCTAGTGTAATCCTTTTACAATTAAATGATCTGCTTCGTACTGCTAGGATGGCTATTATCAGAACATAACTGTGTTGGCAAGAATGTGGGGAAATTGGAAGCCTCATCCATTGCTGGTGAAAATGTAAAGTGGTACAGCTGTTGTGAGAAACCATTTGGCAGTTCTTTAAAAAATTAAAAATAGAATTACGATATGACCCACCAATTCTACTCCTAGGTATGTACCTAAAGGACTGGAAAGCAAGAAGTCAAACAGATTCGTGTACACCGATGTTCACTGCAGCATTATTCACAATAGCTAAGAGGTGGAAACAACCCAAGTGTCCATCAACATATGAATTGGTAAACAACATGTGGTATATCCAAACAATGGACTATTATTCAGACATAAAGAGAAATGAAGCTCTGACACATGCTATGCCATGGATGAACCTTGAAAATGATATACTGAGTGAAATAAGTCACAAAAGGAAAAACATTGCATGATCCTACTTATATGAAATATCTAGAATAGGCAAATGAATAGAGACCAAAGTTTATTAGTGTTACCAGGGACAGGAGGGAGGGAAAGTGATTTCTTAGGGGGCACTGAGTTTCTGTTAAGGGCAATTGAAAAAATTGGAAACAGATAATGGTGATGGTTGCACAACATGATGAAAGTAATGTCACGTAATGATACTTGTAAAAAATGTTAAAATGCCAAATATTTTGTTATGTATTTTTACCACAATTTTAAAAAATGCTGTAGGAAAGATTCATGCTTTAGAAGGTAAGTTTAATCTTAGAATCAATTGAATCAGTAGGTTTAGAAAACAATACTTTGATGTTTGCCATGAATTTTGTGGGCCACTATAGAGAGTTAATGAACCCATATTGGCAATGAGCCAGCAGGTGCTGGCATTACAGAGTGGATTTTTGTACACCCAGATCTGGGTGGCTAGGTGATAGAGAAAGACTGCACTGGCAGTCCATGAAGAAGGCTAGAGTCCCTGTAGCTTGTGACCTCCTCACAGGGGACAATAAAGAGAGAGAAAGGACAACTGGTCTGAAGTGCAAGGAGTTATATAGAATCCTGAGCCTACATCTGCTCCCTGGTGACCTGGCCTCAGGTGGCCAGGGATGATTTGACTCAACCTAGGATAGCCAGAATGAGTTCTGATCTAACTCTCAGTGGTTAGGGTTAGAGGAATTGCCATGGAAGTTACTGGTGACAAAGAGTGGAAATGTGAGAGGGTAAGGCCTGGATCCACTTCCAGTTGGGAATTGGATTCCTGCTGATCCTTGCCAAGCAGTTAGTGATAAAGGTGGAGGAGTTGCCCACCTTGCCCCTTTGTTAGTATTCCAGCTCCCCTGCAGTCATGGACCCTACTCATTGTGCCCAGCTCAGGATATGTGACCATCTCCTGATAGGCTATTCTACACTTACTGGTGAACAATCCTTCCTCCTTCACCCCACCAAGATAAAAGTAAATGTTTGCAGTATCTCAGTAGGTAATCATCTCCCCCTAAGGCATACACTTTGTGTCCATTAATAGCTGGGAAGATGGTGGAAGTGATTATAATACAGCACACTAATGCACCCAGCAGAGAGCTGGGAAGATTCAAATAACAAAGAAATACAATGCTGCAGTTAAAGAAATACTTACAATTCCAGATCCTGGGGTGGTCTACATGAAGTGGTAGATCTTAGGCATCCATTAGCCCCAAAGTGCCTCCCAGTCACTTCTTTCCCAGGCCCTCCATGCAGATTAATGGAAGGGACTTTACCATCTCCTCCCTGCATGACCTCAAATTGGTCCTAGTCCTGCTTTCTTTTCATTTTCTCGAATCCACCTAAGGCCACAGCCTTAGTTCAGGCCCTGGTCAGCACTCAGGTGGAGCATTGCAGTTCCTCATTACCTAAGCTCTTTCCTTCCAATCTACTGTTATTGCTGTGTGCCATCAAGTCAATTCCAACTCATACCAATCCTATAGTTGCCTTACTGCCCTGATGACTCAACTCTGTCATTGTAGTGAGAAAGCACCCTTAGACAATACATAAAGGAATATGCATGGCTGTGTTCCAGTAAAACTTTGTTTTCAAAAATAGTGGGCTGATCTGCAGGCTGTAGTTTGCTGACCCCTGGTCTAGACAATCGACAAAACAATACATCATGCCCTGATTTGTAGTATGCTCAGATTTCCATGGTGTAAATACTCTCACCGTGACCAACTTCAAGCTACCAACAGGACATCCCTGAAGGCATAGTTGTAGCTGTATGGTGTTGTATCTGCATATTGTAACGGCAATTTGTCTTAGGCTGGGTTATCTAGAGAAGCAAAACCAGTAAAGTGTATAAATATATGTGGAAAGAGAGATTTATGTCAAGGAAATGACTCACATGGTTGTAGAGGCTGTAATATCCCAAGTCCGCGGGTCAGGATAGAGGGTGCACCTGATTCGTGTAGCTGCAGGAACTGGCGAACTCAAGACTGGCAAGTCAGAGAGCAGGGCTGTTGCTCACAGGCTGTAAAGAAGGGTGAATCCCCAGACTGGCAGGCAAGACAGCAGGTAAGCTGCTACCTCAAGTCCCAAGAACCAGAGGTCAGATGAACAGGAGCCAGCAGCAGGATCTAGAACAAGCAAAATCCCCTGAGCCCTGCCAGAATGTCTGCCCACACTTGATGCAGGCCACACACCCAAGGATATTCTCCTTCAATTGATTGTCCTCTCACAGAAGATCCCATCATGGGGGTAATCACATATCAAATTTCAACAGAGAAGTGAAACAACTGCCAAAACACTGAGAATCATGGCCCAGCCAAATTGACTCACAATCTTTGCCATCACAGTCCACTCCTTGTCAACTTGGCACGTGTATACATCTCCTTAAACCATACATAATCTCTGAATAAAGACAATTATAAAGTCATACTTGTACCTAACATGACACAACGAACACACGTACAACTGATAACGCACTAGCCCTGTTTACATCATATATTTTATAAGTTAAGAAAACAAAAATATTTGATGCACACATACAAAGTAGAAATATTCATAACAATTACAGTCCTCATTTCTGCAACTGATCAAGTGGCCATAACTGGTATTTAGAGTTACCTTCTTCCACCACCCATTCCATATTCCCTTTGCCCTCAGCAAGTACCTCAGCTGGTCATGGTTTTTTACCTGGTGGGGTGACCCAAACCTTCATTCCTGAAGGGTCTGGGCCATTATTAGTCATGTCAAAATCGGGTTGCTGTAGTGTTCCATTGTCTTTAATCACACGGCATGGTAGTAATAAGAGTTGCCCTAAGGAATCTCCTGCATTCCAGACATACTCTTCTTTACCTTCATTATATAATATCAGTCTGATTCGTTCTTAGTAATCAGGATCAAACATACCAGCCAGTATGGAAACTCCCTTGTTTGCCTGTTGATCCGGAGGCATGAGGAGCCCAAAGTGGCCAGATGGCATTCTTAGCTTCCAGTTCAATGGAATCAGTGATGTATCTCCAGGTGGGAGCACTCCTCCCTTTGGAACTAAGACCTCTAGACCTGCAGAGCAGGGGACAGGAAGCAAAACATCTTGTGAGTGGGTCACTAGGGGCAATAGTGAATGGTGCCACTCCCTTGTCCACCCTTTGATTCCTGGACCCATGAATTCTGGCTATGGGAGATACAGCATATATTGGATGCTGGTTTAGAGGTTATACAGCCCCTTGGAGAACATTACCCCAACCCTGCAAGGTATTGCCACCTAGTTGGAACTGTAATTGTGTCTTTAGGAGGCCATTCCTTTGTTCTGTCACACCACCTGCTTCAGGATGATGGGGGACATGGTAAGACTAGTGAATTTCATGAGCATGGGCCTACTTCCACACTTCATTCTCTATGAAGTGAGTCCCTTGATCTGACGCAATGCTGTGTGGGATACAGTGACAGTGCATAAGGCATTCTGTAAGTCCACGGATGATAGTTTTGGAAGAAACATTGCATACAGGGAAGGCAATCCATATCCAGAGTGTCTGTTCCAGTAAGAACAAAATTCTGACCTTTCCATGATGGAAGTGATCCAATGTAATCAACTTGCCACCAGGTTGCTGGCTGATCACCTTGAGGGATGGTGCCCTATTGGGGACTCTGTTGGTCTCTGCTGCTGGCAGATTGGGCACTCAGCAGTGGCTGTAGCTGAGTCAGCCTTGGTGAGTGGAAATCCATGTTGCTTGGCCAACGCATAACTTCTGTCCCTGCCACCATGGCCATTTTGTTCATGAGCCCATTGAGTAATGACGGGAGTAGCTGTGGAAAGAGGATGACTGGTTTGCACAGAACGAGTCATCCTATCCACTTGGTTGTTAAAATCCTCCTCTGCTGAGGTCATCTTTTGGTGAGCATTCACATGAGACACAAATATCTTCACTTCTTTGCCCCATTCAGAGAGATCTATCCACATACCTCTTCCCCATAAATCCTTGTCTCCAATTTTCCAGTCATGTTCCTTCCAAGTCCCTGACCATCCAGCCAAGTCATTGGCCACAGCCCATGAATCAGTAGACAACTGCACATCTGACCATTTCTCCTTGCAAGCAAAGTGAACAACCAGGTGCCCTGCTTGATGTTCTGCCCATTGGGAGGATTTCCTTTCATCATTGTCCTTCAGGGAGATCCCAGAAAAGGGCTATCGTGCTGTAGCTGTCTGCTTTTGAGTGGTGTCTGCACATTGCACAGAACCATCTGTAAACCAGGCATGAGTTTTCTCTTCTTCACTCAACTGATCATAAGGAACTCCCCATGAGGCTATAGGTGCAGACTGGGAGATGGAAGGTAGTGTGACAGGAGTGGAGATCATGGGCATTTGGGCCACTTCCTCATGCAACTTACTTATCCTTTCAGGTCCTGCTTGGGCCCGATCTCATATATGCCACTTCCATTTAATGATGGAGTGCTGCTGTGCATGTCCAACTTTATGACTCTGTGGGTCAGACAACACCCAGTTCATGATGGGCAGCTCAGGCTGCATGGTGACTTGGTGTCCATGGCCCAATAACAAGCCAAAAGCTGGTTCTCAAAAGGAGACTACTTATCTTCAGAGGATGGCAGGGCTTTGCTCCAAAATCCTAAGGGTCTGTGCTGTGATTCACCAATAGGGGCCTGTCAAAGACTCCAAACAGCATCTCTGTTTTTCTGCCATGGACACTTCAAGCACCATTGGATCAGCTGGATTATATGGCATAAGTGGCAGACTGGCTTGCATAGCATCCTGAACCTGTAGCAGACCCTTCTTTTGTTCTGGGCCCCACTCAAAACTAGTAGCTTTTCGAGTCACTTGATAAATAGGCTGGAGTATCACATCCGAATGAGGAATATGCTGCCTCTAAAATCCAGAGAGACCTACTAGGCATTGTGGCTCCTTTTTAATCATGGGAGAAGCCAGATGCAATAACTTTTCGTTCGCTTTAGAATGAATATCTTGACATGCCCCAAGCCACTGGACTCCTAGAAATTTCACTGAGGTGGAAGGTGCCTGAATTTTTGTAAGATTAATTTCCCACCCTCTACCAAGCAAATGTTTTACCAATAAATCCAGAGTCATTGATGCTTCTTCCTTACTAGATCCGATCAGCATAATGTCATTAATGTAATGGACCAGTGTGATATCTTGTGGAAGGGAAAGGTGATCAAGGTCGCTGTGGACTAAATTATGACATAGTGCTTGACAGTTGATGTAGCCCTGAGGTAGGCAACTGAAGGTGTATTGCTGATCTTGCCAGCTAAAGGCAAACTTCTCCTGATGGTCCTTTGAAACAGATAAGGAGAAAAAGGCATTAGCCAGAACAATAGCTGTATAGCAGGTACAAGGAGATAATTTGCTCAAGAGATGAGACTATATCTGGAACATCAGCTGCAACTGGAGTCACCACCTGGTTAAGTTTTTGATAATTCACTCTCATTCTCCAAGATCCATCTGTTTCTTGCACAGGCCAAATAGGTAAGTTGAATGGAGATGTATTGGAAATCACCCCGTCTGCATCCTTCAACTCCTTGATGGTGGCAGTAATCGCTGCACTCCCTCCAGGCATGCAGTATTGCTTTTGGCTTACTATTTTCCTAGGTTGGAGCAGTTCTAAAGGCTTCCACTTGGCTTTTCCTACCATAATAACCCCTACTCCACTTGTCAGTGCTCCAATGTGGGGGTTGTGGCAGTTGCTGAGTGTATCTAGTCCATAAATATACATAAAGTCTCAGTAAACACAAAATCTACAAAAAATGAAATAAGTGAAAGAAAATACACAAATGCAATTCAGCACAGAAGAGTAAGAGGAACAAAGAAAATGTCAGCACCACAAAAAAAGTGCTACAAAGTGACAGCAGTGAACTCACACCTAGGAATAATCACACTGATTTTAAATGGCTTAAATGCACCCATAAAGAGACAGAGAGTGACAGAATGGATGAAAAACAGGACCTATCAATATGCTGTCTACAGGAGACACACCTTAGAAACAAAGACATAAATTTATTAAAAATCAAAGGATGGAAAAAATATATCAAGTAAATAGCTACCAAAAAAGAGCAGGAGTGGCAATACTAATCTCAGATAAAACAAACTTTAACACAAAATCCACTATAAAACACAAAGAAGGGCATTATATAATGATTAAAGGGAAAATCCACCATGAAGACATAACTATAATAAATATCTACACACCCAATGACAGGGCTCCAAAATACATGAAACAAACTCTAACAGCACTGAAGAGAGAAATTGACAGTTCCACAGTAATAGTAGGAGACTTCAATACAACACTCTTGATAAAGGATTGAACATCTAGAAAGAAACTCAAAGATACACAAGATCTAAAGGCCAAAGTTAACTAACTTGACCTCATAGACGTATATAGAACACTCCAACTGACAGCAGCAAAGTACACATTCTTTTCCAATGCACACGGAAAGTTCTCTAGAACCGACCACATCTTAGGCCACAAAGCAACCCTCAACAAAATCCAAAAGTTTGAGATAGTACAAAGTATCTTCTCTGATCACAATGCCATCAAAGTAGAAATAACAGGAAGAGCAAGGAAAAAAAAAATCAACTACATGCAAACTGAATAACATCCTGCTTAAAAATTACTGGGTAATAGAAGAAATCAAAGATGGAATAAAAAATTCCTAGAATCAAATGAGAATGAAAACACATCATACCAAAACCTTTGGGACACAGCAAAGGCAGTGCTCAGAGGTCAATTTATATCAATAGATGCATACATCAAAAAAGAAGAAAGGGACAAAATCAAAACATTAACTACAGAACTGGAACAAATAGAAAGAGAACAGCCAAAGAAGCCCACAGCCACCAGAAGAAAGGAAATAATAAAGATCAGAGTAGAAATAAAGAAATAGAGAACAGAAAAACAATAGAAAGAAACAAAACCAAAAGTGGCTCTTTGAAAGGATCAACAAAATTGACAAACCATTGGCCAAATTGACAAAAGAAAAACAGAAGAGGATTCAAATAACCCAAATAAGAAATGAAATGGGGGACATTACAACAGACCCAACTGAAATAGAAAAGGATCATAACAGAGTACTATAAAAAACTATTCTCCAACAAATTTGAGAACCTAGACGAAATGGACAAAATTCTGGAAACACATTACCTACCCAAACTGACACAAACTGAGGTCAAAAATCTGAACAGACCTGTAACAGGAGAAGAGATTGAAAAGGTAAAAAACAAAAAAACAAAAAACTCCCAACAACAACAACAAAAAGTCCTGGCCCAGATGGCTTCACTGGAGAATTCTACTAAACATTCAGAGAAAACCTTACACCAGTACTACTCAAACTATTTCAGAACATACAAAAGGAAGGGATACTTCCAATTTCATTCTATGAAGTCCACAAAACCCTGATACCAAAACAAGGCAAAGACACCACAGAAAAAGAAAATTACAGACCAGTATCTCTCATGAATGTAGATGCAGAAATTCTCAACAAAATTCTAGCTAATAGAATTCATCATCATATCAAAAAAATAATACACCACGACCAAGTGGGATTCATACCAGATGTGCAAGGATATCTAAACATTAGAAAATCTACCACAAGAATAAAGTGAAAGAATCACATGATCATCTCGATCGATGCAGAAAAGACATGCGACAAAGCCCAAAACCCATTCCTGATAAAAGTTTTCAATAAAACAGGTATGGAAGGGAAATTCCTCAACATAATATAGGGCATCTATACAAAACCAACAGCCAACATCATTCTTAATGGAGAGAGGCTGAAAACATTCCCCTTGAGAACAGTAACAAGACAAGGATGCCCTTTATCACCACTCCTATTTAATGTTGTGCTGGAAGCCCTAGTTAGAGCAATAAGACAGTTTTATATTCAATCTGGAGTATATACTGGACAAATACTGGAGTTTATATGGACAACTATGTGGTGGGATTTGTATGCACAGAGTCTGGGATGGAGAGGTGGTGTTTGAAATGATGAGACTGGATGAGGGGAACTGCCTGCTTGACATATCCACGAACACCTCAGACTAACATGTTCCAAACACAATTCCTCCCCCTTACTCAATCTGCTTGTCCTGCAGTCTTCCCCACCTCTGCCAATGGCACACTACGCTTAACCCTGGGAGTCAGCTCTTCCTTTTCTTCTCTTCTCATAGGGTCTCTATGAGTCGGAATCGACTTGATGGCAACAGGTTTGGTTTTTTCTGAGCCCTGGTGGCAGAGTGGTTAAGTGTTGGGCTGCGAACCAAGAGGTTGGCAGTTCGAATCCACAAGCTGCTCCTTGGAAACCCTATGGGACAGTTCTACTCTGTCCTATAGGGTCACTATGAGTCAAAATCAACTCGACAGCAATGGGTTTTTACAGGTTCTGGATGAGTTCCCCTAGGAAGTGAGTATAGACAGAGAAGCAAAGATGACTGCAGTCTGAGCCAGGGCCACTCCAGGAATGTGCAGCAGTCATGGAGAGGAGGAGGCAAAGGAGGCTGAGAAGGCCTGGTCAGGGAGGTAGGAGGAGAACCAAGAGGTGTGGATTCCCAGAAAGCAAGTGAGGAACGCTGTGAGCGATCAGTGAGGTTGAGTAAGATGAGGCCTGAGAACTGGAACTTAAGGCCCAGTGTATTACAAGCTCACCAGTGATCTCTAAGCCTCTAAAACCATGCCTGTCCCATTGTTGTTAGTTCCCTTAGAGTCGGGCCCCGATTCGGCTAACCCCATGCACAACAGAATAAAATGCTGCCCGGTCTTGTGCCATCTTCATGATTGGTTTCATATCAGACCATTGTGGTCCACAGGGTTTTTTGGAAGTATATTGCCAGGCCTTTTTTCCTAGTCTGCTTGAACTTGTTCAGGATCATAACAACACGCAAGCCTCCACTGACAGACCCTCCACTGACAAATGGGTGGAGACTGCATATCAAGTGCATTGGCCAGGAATTGAACCCTGGACTCCCATATGGAAGGTGAGAATTCTACCACTAAACCACCACTGTCCCTGCAATAAGAACTCGATATATATGAAGTGCCTACTGTGTGTAAGCCTTCAGCTTGTCATTTGAGATAATAACATGCATGAGACAGTCCCCATAATTGGGATGATATGCAAGGTTGGCTTTATGGGAGGGAGATCGGTGACTAGAATAGGCCCAGTGCTTAGACAGACCCTGCATTCGGTTTAATGCCCTGTTGTTGACTTGAATTTCTCAATAATTTTACCTTTGAACTTGTAAGTGAAGTGTAAGTACATGACATCATAAGGGAAGTCTGATGGCACAATGGATTATGCAGGTTCTGGTTCCCGCTGTACCCATGGAGGTTGGCCATGGATCAGTGCGTGTTGCATCAATGTTAAAATGCATAGGTGCCAGAGTATGTGCAGGTGCATTTCCAAGTCAGTTCAAAGCTTCCTCAGAAAATTCCTGCCAGTTCCAGGGGGAAGTGGGACTTAGCCTCAATCTGGAGAACAAAGACTTAGGAGTGCTGCCCTAAGGGACCTAGTTCTGGTTCTTTGGGTCATAGATTCCAGATGATTGCCTATTGCCAAATTGTGACTAGTTTGCTCCAGGGACCTCTAGAGGATTTGCCTTTTAAGAATGCCAGCATGACATTCAATTTTAGATGGGATAATTTTCTAAGTTAGGAAGGAGGGCAGGAAAGTGCAGTGCGATCAGTATAGGTCTCTTTATCTTTTAAATTAAGTTTATATATATATATATATAAAACCCATTGCCATCGAGTCAATTCTGACTCATAGCAACCCTATAGGACAGAGCAGAACTGCCCCATAGGGTTTCCAAGGAGCACCTGGTGAATTTGAACTGCTAACCTTTTGGTTGGCAGCCGTAGCTCTTAATCATTACACCACCAGTGTTCCCTATATATATATATATATAGGCTCAAAAGAAGGAGCCCAAGTGGCACAGTGGCTAAAGTGCTGGGCTGCTAACTGAAAGGTCAGCAGTTGGAACCCACCAGCTGCTCCATGGAAGAAAGATGTGGCAGTCCACTTCCGTAAAGTTTACAGCCTGGGAAACACTATGGGACAGTTCTACTCTGTCCTATAAGGTGTCTGTGAGTCAGAATCTACTGCAACTGGTTTGATGTTATGATTTGGCTTGGAAGATATGTTACGAGCCACAGGGGGCAGTCAGAGGCCATCTCAGGAGGAGTCGATGTTAAGGTGCCAAAGCTACAGGGTGGCACCAGCTTGTCAGTGACATTGTCACCACTTTCTTGGACACTTTTATTTTTTTCCTTCTGTCCTCTGACTACCTGACTCTATGTCTTTCTCCTCACTTTTCCATTCCCCCAACTTTGCCCTGCTTCCCACTGGCATCCATGAGAACTGTTAAATTAACTAACAATCGGATTTTTTTAAAGGTTGATGTAGTGTAGCTTGGCACAATCTCATCGTCTTCTTTGAAAAACAGCTAATATCCAAACTATGGTTTACTGTGAGTTCTAGTCAGAACTTTATCAGGGAAACCCTGTGAGAAAGGAAAATACTCATCATACATAAAGGAAAATTTAAAAAAACAAAACAAAATATTCTCAAACTATGTCAGAACTCAGAAAATTTGATTAGATTCCCATTTTCTTGGCTATTTATTTCCTTGTCTCGCTTTGTATTTCTCCACTAACATACTATATGTTTTCCTTTTTACACGTTTGTCATCTGTCTCCTCCTACCCGAATGTAAGCTCCATGTATGCAGGGCTTTGTGCCTTATATTTATATTTAGGAGACATAAATGAAATATGTGAACTATCCCTATGCACAAGAAGCTTGAATTTCCTATTCTAATTATGTAATTGAATGAAAGCATTACTGGTTAAATGTGTCAATGAATTATGTAGAATTTAAATAAAATATTTATAAAAGAGGAGATTGGTATGGGCTGCAGTGGTCTTGGAAGCCTTCATCTAGGAGACAGGATTTAACTGGGCCTTGATGGACAAGTAGTGAGAGGCAGGGCTGCCATTTAAGGAGAAGACAGGATGAGCAATGGCAGGCAGGCATGTTCTAGGCAAAGCAGCCTAGCTAATAGTTGTGTTAGGGATTAGTAGAAGATGAAGTATGACTAGAGAATAAAGGAGTTTTAAAATTCAGACTAAAGAGTTTAGATTTTATCTTATTTCTCCATGGAGATTAGGGGGTACAAACTAATTTGTGGAGAAGGTATAGCCCATTAAACCCATTGCAATAGAGTCGATTTCAACTCATAGCGATCCTATAGGATGGAGTTGAACTGCCCCTCAGAATTTCCAAGGAGTGCCTGGTGGATTCAAACAACCAACCCTTTGATTACCAGCTGTTGCACAAGTTAAAATTGACACTTTAGGTAAGTGACTTGACTCTAATACGTAATGAAGAGTAGAGAGAATGGTTGAAAATGGATAGACCAAGTAGAAGTCCATATCATTGATCCATGGGTTCCTAAGAGCTAGCAATAGGATGGAAGGAGCGGGAATAAACACAAAAATGAACAGATAAAAGTGATATTTAAAGGAAGCATCATAGGATTTGATGTAAACCAAGTAAAATGGTGGTGGAAGAGAGAGGAATCTTAAAAGATCAGGGGTTTGAGTTGTAGAGCATAAAAATGCTGATAACATCGAGGGGAATTATGAGGGGAATCTGACCCAGGGTAAGGTTTTAGACATGACGAATTTGAGATGACTATGAAACATTCAAGATGAATTGTCTGATAAATGGAAATACAGGGCTGGAAGTAGGCTGTGATATCAGGCCTCAGGCTCCAGGTGTGGAAGTCAACAATTAAGAGTTGTGAGTGAAGCTATGAAGCTTCATCAACTCTTTGGCTGACGGCAGTGTACATAGCTTCAACACAGAAAAGAGGAGGGAAGTTCATTTGAGAAGAAGAGAGAAAAGAGCTAAAGGAGGAGAAAAGCAGATGGAGTCAGAGAGGATGTAAACAGAATGACATCATGTCAGAAAGCAAAAGGGGAAGAGAATCTCAATAAAGAGGGTCTTTAATAGAGCCAAATATCAAAGAGAATAGAACTAAGAATAGTCATTGAATTTAGGGGTTGGAGGCCAGTGTGGAATCTAACAGAATCAAAGTAGAGGAGGGAAGTCAGTTTATTGTGGATCGCAGGGGGAATGAGAGGGAAAGAATGAGAAGCAGTTCGATTGGTTTGTCAGAGAAAGGGTAAATGCAAAGATAATTTTCTTTGTAAAAAATACTAGAAATGGGAAGCTTCCCAGGCAGAAGGAGAGGTAGATAATGTGCAGGGTCGGTTTGTATCAGGGTAGTTAACTGAAATTACTTTTTCAGGCTGTATTTCTCCATTCTGCCTCCCATACAGTCCCTCTACAAATTCCAACCAAGTCATCAGAGCCTTAGTATTTCCCTAACTGAGAGACTTTTGCAGGGCAGAAAGAGAAGCTCTCAAAGTTGCTTTTCCATGACATACAAATACCTGAAGGATCTCTGGTGGCATAAATGGTTAAGTGTTCAGCTACTAACAGAAAGGTCGGTAGTTCAAACCCACCAGCCACTCCATGGGAGGAACAACGTGACAGTCTGCTCCAGAAAAAGATTATAACCTTGGAAACCCTATGGGGCAGTTAGGGTCATATAGGGTCGCAATGAGTCAACATGAACAACACAAGGATACAATCACTTAGGAATGAGAAAGGTATTGATCTTAACACATAAGGGCAGGCAGAGTGGTTACTTTTTAGAGACACTTTTCCATCTAAAATGGAAGAAAAGATAGGCAAGGACAGAGGTATATACTAGCAAAGATGAAAGTGATCAAGTCACTGAATGGTAGTGAAAGACCTCAGTGTTGTCCGTTAAGTATGATGTAAGAACTAGAAAGTGGGATAAGGAGGAGTCCTTGGAGAGAATGAAGTTCTGGAAATCACAATTAGAAATATGCTAGTGAATAAACAAGATATGAATAGAAGGGTTAAAACAACAACAAAGATTACATGACTGAAGTGTGTTTCTTGAAAAAATGAATTCTAAAGTTTTACATTCTTTTGGTCTCTGTTTCCTCATCTGAGGAGAAGCACTATGAGGCAGCTTCAATGAGGACTTAACCTCAGAGACTTAGTTATGATTAGCCATGTATAGGATTTGAAATATGGGAATTACTGTCTTCATACCCTGTAATTCTGTGTATCCACATTTGATGGAGGAGAATAGCTTATTATTTAAATGCATTTTCTTTATAAATTGTGGTTAAAAATATACAGGTATATATGTTGTGATGGTTAATTTTGTGTGCCCACTTGGCTAGCGACAGTGCCCAGTCGTTTGGTCAAACATTAGCCTAGATGTTGCCATGAAGGTATTTAGTCGTGATTATCGTTTATAAATTAGTGGACTTTAAGTAAAGCAGATTACCCTCCGTCATGTGGTTGGACCTCATCCATCCAATCAGTTCAAGACCTTAAGAGCAAAACCAGGCTTCCTGGGGAGAAGAAACTCAGCCTGCAAACTGTAATATAGGCAGCTTGTCTGCCCCCTCAATCACGTGAGCCAGTTCCTTACTATTAATCTCATTCGCATTCTCTCTCTATTAATATTTTCCCCAGCTTTTCCCTAAGGGACTTACAGCCTTTTACCAGGGTGCTAGTGCACAGGGGGAAAGGAAGTAATCAGATTTTTAGGGGTAGTGGAAATTGGCTCTGAATTGGCACTAATTTCGAGACCCAAGATGTCACTGTGTTTCACAGTCAGAATAGGGGCTTATGGAGAACAAGTGATCAATAAAGTTTTAGCTCAAGTCCATCTCACAGTGGATCCAGCGGGTCCCTGAGTTTATTCTTTGGTTATTTCACCAGTTCTGGAATACATAATTGAAATAAACATACTCAGAAAGTGGATGAATCCCCACATTGCTTCCCTGACCTGTGAAGTGAGGGCTATTATGTTAGGAAACGCCAAGTGAGGGTCAATACGATTGCCTCTACCTAGGAAAATAGGACATCAAAAGCAATACTGCATTCCTGGAGGGATGGCAGAGATTATCTCCACCATCAAGGACTTGAAGAATGCAGGAGTGGTGATTCCCAGGACATTCCCATTCAACTCTATTTGGCCTGTGCAGAAAAAAATACCCTGATGTGGTTTCATTGCTTAAGCAAATTAACACACCTGCTACCTGGTACATAGCTATTGATCTGGCAAATGCTTTTATCTCAATATCTGTTTAGTAAAGACAACCAGAAGCAGTTTGTTCCTACCTAGCAAGGCCGGGAATACACCTCTAACGTCCAACTTCAGGGGTATATCAACTCCCCAGCCCTCTGTCGTAATTTAGTCCACAGTGACTTGATCACCTTGACCTTCCACAAGCTATTCTGGCTCATTACATGATGACATGCTGATTGGAACTAGTGAGCAAGAAATAGCAACTACTCTAGACTTATTGGTGAGATATTTACATGTAAGAGGGAGGGAAATAAATCTGACAAAAATTCAGGGTCCTTCCACCTCTGTGATATTTCTAGGTGTCCAGTGGTGTGGGAGGAGTCCCTGGATGGCACAGATGGTTAAGCACTGGAGTAGTAACCAAGAGGCTGGCAATTCATATTCAATCAGTGGTGCCTTGGAAGTAAAGCCTGGCAATCTGAATGGTCACAGCCTTGAAAATACTATGGAGTACAGTTCTTCTGTGCTTACTTGGTGTTACCATGAGTCAGGATCTACTCGATGGCAACTAGCAATAAAAACGGTGTTGGAGGGCACGCCGATATATCCTCTCTAAGCTGAAGGGTAAGTTGTTGTGTTTGGCCCCTTGTAGAACTAAAAAGGAGGCCAAATACCTAGGGAGCTGCTTTGCTATTCGGTGGGAAAATATTTCTCATTTGGTTGTGCTACTCTGACACCAAGTGACCCAAAAGCTGCAAGTTTTGAGTAGGGCCCAACAGAAGAGAAGGCTCTGCTACAGGTCCAGGCTGCTGTGCTTCCACTTGGACCTTATGATCCAGCAGACCCAAAGGTACTTGAAGTGTCAGTGATAGACAGAGGTGGTGCTTGGAATCTTTGATAGGCCTATATGTGTCAGTTGTATCACAGACCCTTAGGATTTTGGAGCAGAGCCTTGTTATCCTCTAAAGAAAACTAGTCTGCTTTTGAGGAACAACTTTCGGCTTGCTGTTTCACTTCACAGTAGTCAAGAAATCAAATGACATATTGCATTGAGAAAATCTGCAAAAGACCTATTTAAAGTGTTCAAAAGCAAAGATGTCGCTTTGAGGACTAAGGTGTGTCTGACGCAAGTCTTGGTGTTTTCAATCACCTCTTATGCAAAAAGTGTGAATATATTTTTGGGTCACGTGAGAGGAATTTAATAATCAAATAGTTAGGATGACAAGTTGTGTGGATACCAGTCAGTCTTTTTCTGAAGCTGCCCCATCATTGCCCAACGGGCTCGAGAACGAAGTGTCCATCGTGGGAGGGATGGAGGTTATGCATGGACTCAGCAATATGGACTTCCACTCACCAAGGCTGACCTGGCCACAGTCACCACTGAGCACCAGATCTGCCAGCAGCAGGGAACAAGACTGAGTTTCCAGTATGGCACCATTCCCCAGGATGATCATCCAGCCAGGGAAGGGGCAACGTTTTGTACTTGCTAGAATAGACAGTTGCTGTGGATACAGATTTACCTCCCATGCATGCGCTGCTTCTGCAAAAACTACCATCTGGGGTCTTACAGAGTGCCTTAATAACCGTCACAGTATCGGCACAGCATTGCTTCTGATCAAGGAACTCACTTCACAGAAAATCAAGTGTGGAAATGGGCCCATTATCATGGAATTCACTAGTATTACCATGTTTCTCATCACCCTGAAGCTAGCTTGATAGAACAGTGGGATGGTCTGCTGGAGACTCCATTACAATACTAGCTAGTTGGCAATACCTTGCAGAGCTGGGGTAATGTTTTTCAGGAGGCTGTATATGCTCTAAATCAGTATCCGATAAATGGTGCTGTTTCTCCCATAGCCAAGATTCATGGAGTCCAGGAATCAACAGGTGGAGATGGGAATGGCACCCACCACTCACTATTAATTCTAGTTATCCACTAGCAAAATTTTTACTCTCTGTCCCCGGGACCTTATATTCTGCTGGTCTAGAAGTTATTATCCCAAAGCAAGGAATGCATCCACCCAGAGACACTTCAATGATTCCACTGAACTGAAAATTATGACTACTGCCTACTCATTTTGGGCTCTTTAAGCCTGTCAATCAACAGGCAAAGAAGGAACTTACTACACTGACTGAGGTGACTGACCCTGATTACCAAGGGGGAAATGGGACCACTACTACACAATGGAGGTAAAGAAGGGCACGTCTGGAATACAGAGGATCCCTTGGGGCATCTCTTAGTACCTCCATGCCCTATGATTGAAGTCAATGAAACAACAAAACCTCAATTCAGGCAGGACTACTAATGGCCCTCACCCTTCAGGAATGAAGGTTTGGGTCACTCCATCAGGCAAAGAACTACAACCAGCTGAAGGGCTTGTTGAAGGGAAAGGGAATATGGAAAGGGTATGGAAGAAGGTAGTTAAAAATACCAGCTGCCACCACGCAACCAGTTACAGCTGTGAGGATTGTTGTTTTTATGAGTGGTTTTTTTTTTTATTTTGATAGGAATATGTTGGTGCAGTATATAATATATATCTCAGTTTTCTTCGTCTCTTATCTCCTTACCATATAATATGTCACTTTATGTCATGACATTGAAGTTACAAGATATGGAGGAGAAGAGTGAATATCACTAAGGATTTTACATCCTCTTGTGAGTAAAGGGTTTCTTCATTTTTGCTGTACACAGGGTAATTGTTTCATGTTAGGTGGAAATAGGACACATCTGAGTGCCGACTTGACAAGAGGTGAACTGTGGTGGTTAATTTTATAGATCAGTGTGACCCAGTTGTTTGGTCAAGCACTAGTCTAGATGTTGCTGTGAATGTATTTAAATGTGATTATTATTAACAATCAGTTGACTTTAAGTAAAGCAGATTACCCGCCATATTGTGGGTGATCCCCATCTCTTAGAAGCTGCAAAGAACCCTGGCATGAAAAAATTTGAGTGTATTTGGGGCAAAATTCTAAATTAATTTGATTTAGTGTGCAATCTGAATGTTTGCAAAGATTATTTCAGTACGACAAAAAGGCCACTTCGACTCAGAGAATTGCAAGTTTTATGGGTTTATATTCATATGGTCTAAACTGACATTGTCAATAAGAAGAATTTTGTCCACTTTGTATGTTGCTAGTGTTAGGCAGTGTATAAAGTGAATCACTGTACATGGTTAATGTGATGGAGACTTTATAATCATTTTAAAGTTAATAAGATTCAAAAGCAATTGATATACCATTAATCAAAAAGACAAAACACTTCTTTGGCAGCAAAAGGATTTATGGTAGACACAAATCACAGTCATGGGAAGATTACCAAGTGAAAACTGCAGACACTGATAATGATCATTCATGTACTAATAATGAGTGACTTGGACATCAGTGAATGTGTCATTGAGAGTACACTTAAAGCTTAGATGAGAGTTGAACAATTAGTCTCCTTGCGCACATATTTAAAAGAATTTTTTTTTGTTACAACCTACTGTACAACATAATCGAGCTAATTGATCAGCTAATCTCCCCCTTGGGGAAGGTTGTAGCTCCTACATGATGGCTGCCTCTCGGACAGTGTTGCCTTCAGTTCCTGTGGCAAATTAGGAGCGAATTGCAGCATCATATTTAAGACTTCTGTACCTTTGTTGATGGAGGATGAAACAACTTCTTCCGAGATTATTAAAAGTGGGGGGATGAGAGGGGAGGGATGAAAAAGTATTTACGTCTAAGAGAATCAGAAAAGTTAGAAAGCACTGCCTCATTATAGTTTGACATGGAAACAGAATCACCAAGTGTCCTAAAATGCAAACAACTTAGCTGACTTACGGTTGGGCAGTATAAAGTACTGCAGTATTACCGAGGTTACCTTTTACTCTACTCTGCCCCTCCGTCCTCTCTTCTCGTGACCCTCTTAACATGGTGGCACTTTTGACTCTCCCTGAAATGATTTTGGTAGGTTAATTCCAGTTACATTATGTACTGTAGCAATGGAGAAAGTTACTTTATAATCACAAGTTTCTCCTGCAGAAATATTTAGAGATATATCTATATATATATCCATATCCATACCTGTATTGTTTTTACATAATTTTTTTCCTAATCTTAAAATGTTAGCTTTAACTGTAGAAACATTTAGTTTCCTCTGCATCCTAGAAAGATAATGTACAAAGATAACATGTTAGAGTGGACAAGGGAAATAAATATCTTACATGGCACACATTGTGAATTAGCTAAATATTTTCAGAATAACTGTTGTTTCTATCATTTCTAAGTATACATTTCTCTAGGTGTGTTGTTGCTATTAGGTGCTATCGTGTCGGTCCCAGTTCCAACTCATAGCAACTCTTTGTACAAAGAAACAATGCCTGATCCTGCGCCATCCTCACAATCATCACTATGTTTGAGCCCATTGTTGCAGCCACTGTGTCAATCCATCTAGTTGAAAGTCTTCCTCTCTTTCGCTGACCCTTTATGTTACCAAGCATGATGTCCTTCTCCAAGGACCAGTCCCTCCTAATAATGTGTCGCAAGTATATGAGATGAAGTGTCCACATTCTTACTTCTAAGGAGCATTCTGGCTGTACTTCTTCCAAGACAGATTTGCTCATTCTTCTGACAGTCCATGGTATAGTCAATATCCTTCATCAACACCATAATTCAAATGCATCAATTCTTCTTTGGTCTTCCTTATTCATTATCCAGTATTTGCATGCATATGAGATGATTAAGAATACCATGGCTTGGGTGAAGCATACCTTAGTCCTCAAGATGACATCTTTGCTTTGTGACACCTTAAAGAGATCTTTTGTAGCAGATTAGCACAATGCAGTATGTCATTTTGATTTCTTGACTGTTGCCTAAATGGACGTTGATTGTGGATTTAAGTAAAATGAAATCCTGAAAACTGCAATATTTTCTCCGTTTATCACAATATTGCTTATTGGTCCAATTGTGGGGAAATTTGTTTTCTTTATGTTGTGGTGTAATCCATACTGAAGACTGTAGTCTTTGATATTCATGAGAAAGTGCTTCAAGTCCTTTTCACTTTCAGTAAGCAAGGTCACTACCTTGCATTTCGCAGGTTGTTAATGACTCTTACTCCTATCCTGATGCCGATTTATGCTTCATATTGTCCAGCTTCTCGGATTATTTGCTCAGTACACAGTTTGAGTAAGTATGGTGAAAGGATACAACCCTGATGCACACATTTCCTTTTTTAAAACCAAGCAGTATTCCCTTGTTTTCCAACAACTGTCTCTTGGCCTATGAACAGGTTCAGCATGAGCTCAATGAAGTGTTCTGGAATTCTCATTTTTCACAATGTTATCCATAATTTCTTATGATCCACACAGTCAAATGCCTTTGCTTAGTAAATAAAGCACAGGTAAATATATTTCTGGTATTCTCTGCTTTCAGCCAGGCTCCATCTGACATCAGCTATGATATCCCTTGTTCTATGTCCTCTTCTGAATCCAGCTTGAATTTCTAGCAGTTCCCGTTGATGTACTCCTGCAACCATTTTTGAATGATTTCCAGCAGAATTTACTTGTGCATGATTCAATGATACTGCTCAATAATTTCCACATTCTGCTGCATCACCTTTTTTGGAATGGGCACAAATATACACCTCTTCCAGAGAGTAGACTGGGTAACTGTCTTCGAAATTTCTTGCCATAGATAAGTGGAAGTTTCCAGTGTTGCACCAGTTTGTTGAAACATCTTAAGTGGTATTCCATCAATTCCTGGAGCCCTGGTTTTGCCAATGCCTTCAGTGCAGCTTGGACTTCTTCCTGCAACACTATTTGTTCTTGATCACATGCTACCTCCTGAAATGGCTGAACGTCGATATATTCTTTTGGTACAGTGACTTTGTGTACTTCTTCAATCTTCTGTTGGTGCTTCCTGCATCTTTCAATTTTTTGTCTATGCAATCCTTCAAAATTGCAACCTGAGGCTTGAATTTTTTTCTTCAGTTCTTGCAGCTTGAGAAATGCTGAGCATGTTCTTCCTTTTTGGTTTTCTCACTCCAGTCTTTGCACATTTCATTATAATACTTTACCTTTTCAAGCTGCCCTTTCATAGCTTCTGTTCAGCTCTTTTACTTCATCATGTTTTCTATTTGCTTTACCTACTCTATATTCAAGAGCAAGTTTCAGAGACTCTTCTGACATTTATTTTGGTCTTTTCTTTTTTTGTCTTTTTTTATAACCTTTTGATTTCTGCATGTGTGATGTCCTTGATGTCATCCCACGCCTCATTTGGTCTTCGATCATTAATGTTCAATGAGTAAAATCTATTCTTGAGAAGATCTCTGAATTTAGGTGGGATGTACTCAAGGTCATACTTTGGTTCTGGTGGACCTGTTGTAATTTTCTTCAGCTTCAACTTGAAATTGCTTATGAACATTTGATGGTCTTTTCCACGGTTGGCCTCTGGCTTTGTTCTGACGGATGATATTGAGCTTCCCAATCGTCTCTTTTTACAGATACAGTCGATTTGATTCCTGTGTTTTCCATCTGGTGTGGTACACATGTGTAGTCCTCATTTATGTTGCTGAAAAAAGGTATTTCCAATGAATAGGTCATTGGTCTTGAGCAACATTCAGTCATGTGATCTCCAGTGTCCTTTCTATCACCAAGACTATATTTTCCAACTACTGATCCTTCTTCTTTGTTTCCAACTTTCCCATTCTAATCACCAGAAATTATCAATGCATCTTGATTGCATGTTTGATCAATTTCAGACTGTAGAAGTTGATTAAAATGTTCAATTTCTTCATCTTTGACATTAGTGGTTGTTGTGTAAATTTGAATATTAGTCATATTAACTAGTCTTCCTTTTAAGCTTATGGATATATCCTGTCACTGAAAACATCGTACTTCAGGATAGATCTTAAATTTTTTTTTTTTGACAATGCATGTAACACAGTTCGTTTTCATTTTGTCAGTCCTGACATAGTAGAACATATGGTTGCCCCATTCAAAATGGCCAATTCCAGTCCATTTCAGCTCACTAATGCCTAGAATTTTTTTCTCCAAGCGTTCCATTTCATTTTTGACAACTTCCAATTTTCCTAGATTCATAATGTGTACATTCCACATTCTAATTATTAATGGCTATTTGCAGTTCCTCCCATTTCGAGTCATGCCACATCAGCAAAAGAAGATCCCAGAAGCTTTACTCCATCCACATCATTGATGTCGACTCTACTTGGAGGAGACAACTCTTCCCCGTCATATTTTGAGTGTCTTCCAACCTGAGAGGCTCATCTTCCAGCACTATATCAGACTATGATCTGCTGCTATTCATAAGGATTTTGCTGCCCTTTTTTTTTTTTTTTTTTTTAAGATAGATCACAAGGTCTTTCTTCTTAGTCAGCCTTCGTCTGGAAGCTCCACTGAAACATTTCCATCATGTGTGACCCTGCTGGTATTTGAAATACCAGTGACATAGCTTCAAGTATCACAGCCATACAGAAGCCACCACATTATGATGACTGACAGATGACTGGTAAATTTCTCCGGTAGTACATCATTACTGAAAAGAAAATGCAAAATTTTTTTCCAGAATATATCATAATATTTTTAATTATTTTTATTGTTTTCCTTTGTTAGCACTTCTGTCAGCATTAGGCAAGAGAATTTATGTTATATCAACTTAGTTCTATACAAGAAATAATTGAACAAAGCAAGAAAGAATTATTTGTTCAGACAATCATTTGTAGAAAGTCCAGGCAGTCTGCTTCCATAAAGACTACAGCTAAGAAAACCCCTATGGAGAAGTTCTCCTCTGTAATGTGTGAGGTTCACATGAGTCAGAATCAACTGGAAGTCAGTGGGCTTGGTTTGGTTTTTTTGGTCAAAAGGGAGGAATCTAAACGTGGTGCAAAAAGTTAACACGTTCAGGTGGTAACCGAAAGTTTGGCAGTTTAGTTCGAGTCCATCCAGAGGCACCACAGAATAAAGGAGGGGCAATTTAATTCTGAAAAATCAGTCATTGAAAACTTTATGGAGCATAGTTCTACTCTGACATGCATAGGGTCCCCACGAGTCGGAGTCAACTTAACAGCAACTCGTTATTGGCCATAAGACATGCAAAGATATGAAGACATGGTCTTCAATTCAAAGGTCTCAGGAACTATTGAAGCATATTCCATGTAGTCTGTCTGTCTGAGAGCATGACAGCCAAGTGGGTCATGAAGCATCTCTAAGAAGATAACAAGGTAGGAAAAGAGAAGAGTGGAAGGAAAACACATTTGTTGTGTGTTTCTTGTGTACTAGACACTTTACATGGGTTGTCATATATAGTCCTTGCCACTGTCCAGTGAGGTGATGATTTCTCCTGTTTTAAAGAGAGATGAAGTAAGTTGAGAGAGGTCAAGTAACTTGTCCAGTACCACTGTAATACCACATGTGCTAGATATGGGCTTGACCTTACTGTTAAGGCCACACACAAATTGAGACTTCACAGCCAACTAGGCACAGCTTCTTAAAAGGAAAAAAGAAACTTTTTAAAGAGAAAGGAAGAGAGAGACAGAGATAGAGAATGAAATGAATGTGTTCTTGCATACACCTCCTAAGTACTGGGGTTGGGATTACTACCCATATCTACTTGATGCAAAAGCCCTCTTTCTTTTTTCCATTGTATCCCTGAGTCTAGCTCCAGTTGTACTTTAATCTGAGTGGTGAAGGTTAATAGATAGAGACTGATGTCTTTGATGAGTCATTATAGGTATAAGAGCAGTGAGCATGAGGAAAACTATAGGTTGACTGACCCATTCTCCTTTTCTAGAAACTTCTCCCTGCTTACCTCAACTCTCAAGGTTGTCAAGTGTGGAAAATAACTTCCCAGTGTCTCTTTAGCTAGCCCACCATGTCTCTGTCAGTTTGTCCTACTGTGGTGGCTTGGGTGTAGCTGTGATACTGGAAGCTTTGCCAGCAGTATTTCAAATACCAGCAGAATCACCCTTGGTGGACATGTTTCAGGGGAGCGTCCAGACTAAGAGTAGGAAGAAGGATCTGGCAATCTACTTCTGAAAAAATTGGCCAGTGAAAACCTTATGAATAGCAGGGTAACATTGTCTAATATAGTACCAGAAGATGAGCCCCTCAGGTTTGGAAAACACTCAAAAGACGACTAGGAAAGTGCCGTCTTCTCAAAGTAGAGTTCACCTTAATGATGTTGATGGAGTCAAGCTTTTGGGAACTTCATTTTCTGATCTGACACAACTCAAAATGAGAAGAAACAGCAGCAAACATCCATTAATAATCAGAGCATGAAATGTGTGAAGTATGAATCTAGGAAAATTGGAAGTCGCCAAAATAAAATAGAATGCATAAAGATCAATATCCTAGGCATTAGTGAGCTAAATGGACTGGTATTGGACATTGTGAATAGAAAACCATATGGTATACTATGCCGGGAATGACATATTGAAGAGGAATGGCATTGTGTTTGTTGTCAAAAGAACATTTCAAGATCTATCCTGAAATACGACGCTGTCAGTCATAGGATAATATCCATATGCCTACAAGGAAGACCAGTTAATAAGGCTATTATTCAAATGTACACACCAACCCCTAAGGTGAAAGGTGAAGAAATTGAAGATTTTTACCAACTTCTGCAGTCTGAAATTGATTGAACATGCAGTCAAGATGGGTTGTTAATTGCTGACAATTGGAATGGGAAAGTAGGAAACGAAGAAGGATTGGTAGTTGAAAAATATGGCCTTGGTGATAGAAACAATGCTGGAGATTGCATGATAGAATTTTGCAAGATCAATGACTTCTTCATTGCAAAACATTTCCTCAATAACATAAACAGCAACTATACACATTACCTCACCAGATGGAACACAGAGGAACAAAATCGACTAAGTCTGTGGAAGAGACAATAGAGAAGCTCAGCATCATCAGTCAGAACAAGGCCAGAGGCTGACTGTAGAACAGACCATCAATTGCTCATTTGCAAGTTGAAGCTGAAGAAAATTAAAACAAGTCCACAAGAACCAAAGTATGACCATGAGTATCCCACCTGTATTTAGAGACCACCTCAGGAATAGATTTGACACATTGAACACTAATGACCGAAGACCAGACACATTGTGGAAGGACATCATACTTGAAGAGAGCAAGAGGTCACTAAAAATACAGGAAAGAAAAAAAAGACCAAAATGAATGTCAGAAGAGACTCTGAAACTTGATTTTGAACATAGAGTAGCTAAAGTGAAAGGAAGAAATGAGGAAGCAAAAGAGCTGAACAGAAGATTTCAAAGGGTGGCTCTAGAAGTCAAAGTAAAGTAGTATAATGAAATGTACAAAGACCTGGAGATAGAAAACCAAAAGGGAAGAACATGCTGAGCATTTCTCAAGCTGAAAGAACTGAAGAAAAAATTCAAGACTCGAGTTGCAATATTGAAGGAGTCTATGGGGAAAATATTAAACAACACAAGAAGCATCAACAGAAGATGGAAGGTATACACAGAATCACAGTACAAAAAAGAACTAGTCAACTTTCAACAATTTGAGGAGGTAGTATATGATCAAGAACTGATGGTACTGCAGGAACAGTTCCAAGCTGCACTGAAGGGACTAGCATAAAAGAAGGCTCCAGTAATTGACAGAATACCAACCGAGATGTTTCAATGATGCATCACTGGAGGTGCTTACTCGTTTATGCCAAAAAATTTGGAAGACAGCTGCTTGACCAACTAACTGTACTCATTCCAAAGAAAAGTCATCCAACAAATGTGGAAATTATTGAACAGTGTTATTAATATCACAGACAAAGTTTTGCTGAAAATCATTTAAAAGCGGTTGCAGTAGTACATCGACAGGGAACTGCAAAAAATTCAAGCCAGATTCAGAAGAGGACATGGAATAAGGGATATCATTGCAGATGTCAGATGGATCCCGGCTGAAAGCAGAGAATACCAGAAGATGCTTACCTATGTTTTATTGACTATGCAAAGACATTCGACTGCGTGGATCATAACAAATTATGGATAACATTGTGAAGAATGGAAATTCCAGAACACTTGATTGTGCTCATGGGGAACCTGTACATAGACCAAGACACAGTCATTCAAACAGAATAAGGGGATACAGTGTGGTTTAAGTCAAGAAAGGTGTGTGTCAGTGTTGTATCCTTTCACCATACTGATTCAATCTGTATGCTGAGCAAATAATTTGAAAAGCTGGACTATATGAAGAAGAAGGCAGCATAAGGACTGAAGGAAGACTCATTAACGACCTGTGATATGCAGATGACACAACCTTGCTTGCTGGAAGTGAAAAGGATTTGCAGCACTTACTTATGAAGATCAAAAACCACAGACCTGGGAGGTGGGGTCAAGATGGTGGAGTAGTCAGACGCTTCAGGTGGAGCCTCTTACAACAAAGACCCCCCTATCACCATGGCCACTTTGTTCATGAGCCCATTGTGCAATAATGAGAGTGGCTGGGGGAAGAGGATGATTGGTTTTCACAGAACCTGTCATCCTATCCATTTGATTATTAAAATCCTCCTCTGCTGAGGTCACTTTTGAAGAGCATTCACAGAAGACACAAATATCTTCAATTATTTGGCCCATTCAGAGAGGTATATCCACACACCTCTTCCGCATACCCTGCTTGTCTCAAATTTTCCAATCATGTTTCTTCCAAATCCTTGACCATCCAGCCAAACCATTGACCACAGCCCATGAATCAGTATACAATCACACACCTAGCCATTTCTCCTTCCAAGCAAAGTTAACAGCCAGGTGCACTGTTCGAAGTTCTGCCCATTGAGAGGATTTCCCTTCACTGCTGTCCTGCAGGGAGGTCCCAGCAAAGGGTTGTAGTGCTGGTGCTTTCCACTATTGAGTGATGCCTACATATCACACAAAACCTTCTGTAAACTAGGCACGAGTTTTCTCTTCTTCAGTCAACTGATCATAAGAAACTCCTCCTGAGCCCACAGGTGCAGACTGGTAGATGGAAGGTGTCTTAGGCTGGTTTCTCTAGAGAAGCAAAACCAGGAAAGCTTATAAATATACCTATGTTGTGTTGTTAGGTGCCATTGAGTCAGTTCCAACTCATAGTGACTCTATAGGATAGAGTAGAACTACCCTATGGGGTTTCCAAGGAGCAATAGGTGGCTTTCAACTGTTGGTTAGTAGCTGCAGTCTTCACCATTGTGCCACCAGGCCTCCAAATATATCTATAGAGAGGTATATATCAAGGAAATATCTCACATAGTTATAGAGGCTGGAAAGTTGTAAGCCTGTGGGTAAGACTGGAGGCTTCTCCTGGCTAACAGACTATGGAGACTGATGAATCCCAAGATCAACAGACAAGATGGCAGGTAAGCTGCTAGCTCAAGCCCCAAGAAATGGAGGTCAGATGAACAGGAGCCAGCTGCAGGATCCAGAGGGAACAAAAACCAGCGAGCCTTGCCAGAAAGTCCACCTATACTGAATGCAGGCCACACTTCCAAGGAAACTTCCTTTCAACTGATTGGCTACTCACAGCAGATCCCATCGTGGAGGTGATCACATTATATCAGCTCTCATCATGGAGGTGATTACACCATTTTACCACTGCCAAACTACATCATATCTACCAAACCACTGGAATCATGGCCCAGACAAGTTGACGCACAACATTAACTATCACAAAAGGTAATATGACAGGAATGGATACCACGGGCATTGGGCCACTTCCAGATGCAACTTACTTGTGACTTAAGATCCTGCTCATACCTGATCTTGTACATACCACTTGTGTTTAAAGATGAAGGGCTGTTGTGCATGTCTGATTTTATGGCTTTCAGGGTCAGACAACACCCAGTTCTTGATGGGCAGCTCAGGTGGCATAGTGACTTGGTGGCCCATGTGTTGAGTCTCTACTAACAAGCCAAAAATTGTTTCTCATAAGGAGAGTAGTTATCTGCAGAGGATGGCAGGGTTTTGCTCCAAAATCCTAAGGGTCTGCTCTGTGATTCAGCAATAGTGGCCTGCAAAGGACTCCAAACAGCATCACTATCTGCCACTGACACTTCAAGCACCATTGGATCGGGCAAGTCATATGTTCCAAATGACAGAACAGCTTGCATGGCAGCCTGAACCTATTGCAGAGCCTTTTATTTTTCTAGGCGCCTCAAAACTAGCAGCTTTTTGAGTCTCTTGTAAAATAGGGTGGAGTAGCACACCCAAATCAGGGATATATTGCCTCCAGAATCCAGAGGCCTACCAGGCGTAGTCCTTACTTTTTAAACGTGGGAAAGGCCAGATGCAATAAATTATCCTTCACTTTAGAAGGACTATCTCAATATGCCCCACACCAGTGCACTCCTAGAAATTTCACTGAGGTGCAAGGTGCCTGAACTTTTATTAGATTAATTCCCACTCTGTCGGTGCAGTGGTAGAACCCGGGTGGAGCAAAGGTTAAGAGCTCATCTGCTAAGTAAAAGTTCGGCATTTCAGAATCCACCGGCCGCTCCTTGGAAACCCTTTGGGGCAGCTCTACTCTGTCAGATAGGATCTCTATGAGTCAGAATCGACTTCACTGCATCTAACAACAACAAAAAGTGGCACAGTGGTTAAGAGCTACTGCTGTTAACCCAAAGGTCCAGAGTTCGAATCCACCAGCTGCTCCTTGCAAACCCTACAGGGAAGTTCTACTCTGTCCTATAGAGTCGCTATGATTTGGAATCGACTTGAAGACAACAGGTTTTGTGGTTGCATGCAAATGTTTTATCAATAAGTCCAGAGTCAGACTTCCGGCAAGATGGCGCTCTAGGCAGAAACACCACGCCGTCCCTCCACAACAAAGATCCGAAAAACTAAGCCAAACAGAGAATCAACAATCCTGAAACCCTAGAACATCAAATGAAGAGATAAAG
>NW_004443961.1:4856041-4883699 GCF_000243295.1 Trichechus manatus latirostris
TCCAATCAGCATAATGTCATCAATGTAATGGATCAGTGTGACATCCTGTGGAAGGGAAAGTCAATCAAGTTCCCTGAGGACTAAATTATGACTTAGGGCTGGAGAGTTGATGTAACCCTGATGTAGGACAGTGAAGGTGTATTGCTGGCCTCTTCAGCACAAGGCAAACTGTTTCTGGTGGTTCTTTGAAACAGGTATGGAGAAGAAGGCATTAGCCAGATCAGTGCCTGCATACAAGGTACCTGGACATATATTAATTTTCTAAAGCAATGAAACCACATGTGGAACAGCAGCTGCAATTGGAGTCACCACCTGGTTAAATTTTCAATGATTGATGCATTCTCCAAGATCCATCTTTTTTTGCACAGGCCAAAGAGGTGAGTTGAATAGGGATGTGGTGGTAATCACAACCTGTGCCTTCTTCAAGTCTTTGATGGTGATAGTAGCCTCTGCAATCCCTCCAGGAATGCAGTACTGCTTTTGGTTTACTATTTTCCTAGGAAGGGGCAGTTCTAATGGCTTCCACTTAGCCTTTCCTATCGTAATAGCCCAACTCTGCATGTTAGGGATCCAATGTGTGAGTTCTGCCAGTTGCTGAGTATGTCTATTCCAATTATCCATTCTGGAACTGGGGAAATCACTACAGGATGAGTTCAGGAAACTGCTGGACCTAATGTGAGATGGGCATGAGTTAACACTCCATTAATAACCTGACGTCCAAACATCCCCACCCTGACAGGTGGGCCACAGTGATGTTTTGGTTCTCCTGGAATTAGTGTCAGGTCACAGAGAGTATCAAGTAATCCCTGGAAACTCTGCTTATTTCTTTTTCTCCAATAAACTGTCAGTCTTGCAAAAGGCCATAGATCCCTTTGGGTAAGGCTAGGAGAAAGATTAACAGTATAAATTTTTGGCAAGGTAGTAGGGTCCTTCCTCAAGGGGACCCAGCCACCTCTTCACTCCAGGGTTTGTGATTCAGTAAACTCGCTCAAGTGTGGGAATTGATCGAGGACCATGACACTCTATACTGGCAATTTCAGTAAGACTGCTGTTCACTTGACCTACAAATCTTCTATTTGTACAGATCAAGTAAATGTTTAGTAGATTTTCTATCTATTTCACTCGTAGGGACACCATGGAATTTTAGCTAACTCTCTAAGTCTGTCAGAGCCAGGCCATTGTGACTACTGCTTAAAAATTGCTGTCCAGTGAGGTAACCACATCCACCTTGTCTCTGTTGATTGAATGCCACCACTTGACCAGTACCACCATGAGATCCAATCAGCCCCATTGTAGTTAGGTGTCTTAATTCAGGTAGGGAAGCTCCCACTCTCAAATCTGACTTACATGTAATAGCAATCGCAGTCGTGGTCAAGGATGCTGGGGCTCCCTTGTCAAATTTGTTCCTCACCATTGTGGTAAAAGGTGAGTCCTCTGGCCACTCAATGTGTGAGTCTGTGGGTCTAACCTGATAAATCCACTCTAACATGCCAATTTCTGTAAGCCTTTGGATACCTTCTTATCCAGTATACCAAGGCAGTTCTGGTACTTCAGCTTAATTTAGTGCAGGCCACCGTGTAATCCCTGCTTCAGCGACCCAACCAAATAAACCATTAGAACCTTTCATAACCTCGAAAACTGAAACATTGTATGAAGAATATGTGCTTAGTGGGCCCGTATTAATAATCCCAGACTGATCCCATCTTCATGTTCCTTGCACCATTATTCCACACCCTTAATAGCCATTCCCACACACATTCCCCAGGTTTGTGTTTGTACATATTAAAAAAAAAATCAAGTAGTTCTTTTGGTAAGTAGCATACCTACTCCTGGGTCAAGCTTTGCACTTCACCCTTTGTCTCTTCGAGGGGCTTAAGTCTAGTTATAGGTCTAGAAACAAAAATAGGTGGTAGGGATGTGTTTTGAGAATACCCAACAATGTCTTGTAAGGCATCTGCCTCAGGTCATGCCCCAGGTGATGACTCAGATGCTACCCAAGGTTATATCTCAGACAAAGGCTCTTCAGGCACAGCTGGGTAAATCTCATCAGGTAGGGGTGAAGGGGCTAATGGTTTCGTTGGCAGGAGCAATTCAACAGAGTTTAGTGTCTCAGTGTCTGCAGCTTTCTGATTATCTGCCCATATGTCCCCATCCCAAGTTTCAGGATCCTGTGTCTTCACAATCAATGCCCTCACTTTGAGTTCAGATACCATTTGAGGCTAGGAATTCAATTGGTGTTGTAATTCAGCCACACTTACAATAAGACTCTTGGTTTGGTTTTCAGCAATATCACCTCTGTTACATCAAGAAATAAGGCTTTGCTTCAGGGCACAAATGAAAACTTTGAGGTCATTTATGTGGTGCTTGAACTTTGCCTCTGAGACTCTTAGCCACTTTGTCTAGGGAAAGTAGGACTAACCAACCAGCTTCCATATACTTCTCATTCTGACAAAATTGTAGAAAAGTATCAAGCATGCAATCACTCAGAGCCTTGCCTCTCACCAATCCCTGATCTATTGATGGCGATATTTTCCATATTTCTATTGCCTCCTCACACCATGGATTAGCAGTTCCCTCTTTACTACTGTAAGCAGAGTTGTCAACATCTTTAAGACTAATCAGACTTCAGAACCAACTTAGAAAACTTATCATTACTATTTTGTTTCTACAGAACCACTCTTGGTACCAAATATCTTAGGCTAGGTTCTCTAGAAAAGCAAAACCGGCAAAGTGTGTATATATATATGTGTGTGTGTGTATATATATATATAATATATATATATATATATATATATATATATATATATATATATACATACACATACATAGAGAAAGAGAGAGATTTATAATAAGGAAACAGTCCACACAGTTGTAGAGGGTGGAAAGGGGAGAAAGACCCATGTCCATGGGTCAGACATCAGGCTGAAGGCTTCTCTTGACTCGCCCAGCTGTAGGGACTGATGGACCCAAGACTAGCAGTTCAGACAGCAGGATGAAGTCTCAAGTCCCAAGAACCGGAGTTCAGATGATGAGGAGCTGATTGCATGATTCAGAGCAAGGAAACTCCCTTTCAACAAACTGGCTGCTCATAGAAGACCTCATCACGGAGGAGATTACATTATATCTAATGACTGAAGACCAAACGAGTTGTGGAATGACATCAAGGATGTAATATCTGAAGAAAGCAAGAGGTCATTAAAAAGACAGGAAACAAAGAAAAGACCAAAATGAATGTGAGAAAAGACTCTGAAAGTTGCTCTTGAATGTCAAGTGTATAAAACAAATGGAAGAAATGATGAAGTAAAAGAGCTGAAGAGAAGATTTCAAAGGGCAGCTCAAGAAGACAAAGTTAAGTATTATAACGACAAGTGCAATGACCTGGAGGTAGAAAACCAAAAGGGAAGAATATGCTCAGCATTTCTCAAGCTGAAAGAACTGAAGAATAAATTCATGTCTCGAGTTGCAATATTGATGGACTCTACGGGGAAAATATCAAACTATGCAGGAAGCATCAACAGAAGATGGAAAGAATACACAGAGTCACTGTACCAAAAAGAACTGGTTGATGTTCAACAGTTTCAGGAGGTAGCATATGATCAGTAACCAGTGATACTGAGGGAAGAGGTCCTGTGTGCACTGAAGGCATTGGTGAAAAACAAGGCTCCAGGAACTGACCGAATACCAGTTGAAATGTTTCAACCAATGGATGCAACACTGGAAGTGCTCACTGGTCTATGCCAAGAAATTTGGAAGACAGCTACCTGGTCAAGTGACTGGAAGAGATCCATATTTATGCCTATTCCAAAGAAAGGTGATCCAACTGAATGTGGAAATTATCAAACAATATCACACACAAGTAAAATTTTGCTGAAGATTATTCAAAAGTGGCTACAGCAGTACATTAACAGGGAACCACCAGATATTCAAGCCTGATTCAGAAGAGGATGTGCAGCCAGGGATATCATTGCTGATGTCAGATGGATCCTGGCTGAAAGTAAAAAATACCAGAAAGTTGTGTACCTGTGTTTAACTGACTATGAAAAGGCATTCAACTGTGTGGCTCATAATGAATTATAGATAGCTTTTTGAAGAATGGGAATTCTGGAACATTTAATTATTCTCATGAGAAAATTGTACATAGATCAAGAGCCAGTCGTTCCAACAGAACAAGGAGATACTACCTTGTTTAAAGTCAGGAAAAGTGTGCATCAAGGTTGTATCCATTCACTATACTTATTCAGTCTGTATGCTGAGCAAATAATCCAAGAAGCCGGACTATATGAAGAAGAACAGGGCATCAGGATTGGCGGCAGACATATTAACCGTCTGTGTTATGCAGATGACACACACTTTTTGCTGAAAGTGAATAGGACTTGAAGCACTTACTGATGAAGATCAAACGCCACAGCCTACAGTATGGATTACAACTCAACATAAAGAAAAGAAAAATCCTCACAACTGGACTAATAAGCAACATCATGATAAACGGAGAAATGATTGACGTTGTCAAGAATTTCACTTTACTAGGATCCACAATCAACACCCATGGAAGCAGCAGTCAAGAAATCAAAGGACGCATTGCACTGGGCAAGTATGCTGCAAAAGACTTCTTTAAAGTGTTAAAAAGCAAAGATGTCACCTTCAAGCCTAAGGTGCGCCTGACCCAAGCCATGGTGTTTTCAATCACCTCATATGCATGTGAAGGCTGAACGATGAATAAAGAAGCCTGGAGAAGAACTGACACCTTTGAATTGTGGTATTGGCAAAGAATATTGAATATACCGTGGACTGCCACAAGAACAAACAAATCTGTCTTGGAAGAAGTACAACCAGAATGCTCCCTAGAAGCAAGGGTGGTGAGACTACGTCTCACATACTTTGGACATGTTATCAGGAGAGATCAGTCCTTGGAGAAGGACATCATGCTTGGTAAAGCAGAGGGTCAGCGAAAATGAGGAAGATCCTGAAGTAGATGGATTGAAACAGTGACTGCAACAATGGGCTCAAGCGTAACAATGATTGTGAAGATGGCCCGGGACCAGGCAGTGTTTCATTCTGTTTGTACAAAGGGTCTCTATGAGTTAGAACGGACTCAATGTCACCTAACAACATCATGGACGTGATTACATCATTACTTAACTACCAAACTACATCATAACTGCCAAACCACTGAGAATCATGGCCCAACCGACTTGACACAATCTTAAACATCACAATCAACTAATGCAATTATACCATTAATAAAAAAGACTTTTTTGTGTTAAAAGGTTTATTAACAGAAGCTTCAATAATGCCAAGGGTATTTTCTTGCACAAAAAATCAGAAATCAAAACACTAGTAATGATTCTCACGTTGTTATTATTGGTGGTGTCTGAGAGAGGTATCTGTGAATTTATCATCGAGAACACATGTGAACATTAGCCGAGACCTATACAGTTAGCTCATCTCAGGATGGTCTTCCAGGTTCTTTCATGGTACAACCTTTGTAACAACCTTGTTACTCAGTGCTATAATTCGCATTCTCTTTTTTCCGGAATGTTGATCCAAGCTTAAGCTTTTTGTTTTGGAAGGGCGTTTTCTTTGCTTCACTCTGTATCTTTGGGTTCATTGTACTAAGTTCTTCATTTGCTGTCATCTTCGTGTGAATTTTAGGAATGAATTTTGACAACTTGGTTTTTGCACCTTTTTTAAAGGAGGATGACATAAGACCTGCAGAGTTAAATAAAAGTGGGCAAGAGAAAATTCATGTCAAGGAGCATCAGATAAATTATACAATTTTTCATAAACAAAAAGGGAAAGCATTGCCTCAATATAGCTAAACATCAGAACAGAATCAGCAAGTGTCCTAATACCTAAGCATTTTAACTTACTTTTGGTTTGGCAGCTCAAAGCACTACAACATTCCCAAGGTTTTGCTTTATGCCATCCTGCCCATCTGTGGTCTCTTCCCATGATCCCCTTAACACTTTCATCGTGGCACTTTTGACTCTGCCTGACAGTGGTCGTTCATATCCCTGAAGTCGTCCTGGTCGTTGAAAACTCTCAGAGTGATCACAGATGGATTTTTCTTCAGTAATTTTCTTCCTTTGCTAAGCAACTTCTGACTTAGGACTGTAATGCTTTCAAAGTATATTAATTGTTTTAGGCTATCAAATACTCTATGGAGGTAAGTTACTGCTCAGGATAAAGTTAAAAAGGCAGAATTCCCAGCCCCATCTGTCAGACAGGCTGGAGGTACAAGCTTCTGAGATACAAGATCTCAAACATCTGTTTAACAATTTCTCTTCCCCACAGTATTTCCTTCAAGTCAGTAGTACTTTACATTGAAGAGGGAAAAGGGTTAAAAGAACACTAACCTAAATAAAAATGGCTGAGTTGAAAGAGCGATTGGTGTCTGTGTGCTGTGTGTACTGACTAATGTGCTATGTGTGGTGTTTGTCCAGTGCTGTGGATCACGTACTACACAAGCTCTGTGTGCTCTGAGCAGGGAACCTGTTCTCCAACAGCATCCTGGGATGGGCGGAAGTGGAAGCTGGAAAGCAGCTGTAACCAGCTCTCCTTCTTCTTCATGACCATTCAGGTCAGTTGAACATTAATCAGGTGCTGCCATGTCTCTGGCACTGCCAGATGTAAGAGATAGAAACAAGAAGAAAACGAGTTTCCTGCCCTCAAAAAACTTTAAGTTACATGAACCTTCTAATGTTTCCTAAACCAGTTACACAATTTTGAGTGTTTTAACAAATAAGAATTAGAAACACAGATGATGTTTACGTTCTAGTATAACCTGAATCAGTTCTGGCTGGTCCATTTAATGGTAGCCAAGCTGTCCTTTTCAGCTTATTAATAAGGCATTCTTCGTCAAATAGTGGAAATAACGAGGAAGAAAAATTTAAGTGATTCCAAATTCTTAATAACTAACATACTTCTTTAAAAATACATCTCAGTGAGAGATTCCCTGTCCAGTGCCCCCATGTCGTACAGCCCACGATCTGGCCTCCGCCACTTTATCCCTGTTCCTGGGGTTGCTGCCACCTCCCATAAATGTAGCCAGCTTTAACTGCTGGGTGCTTCCTCCTGTCTACACCCAGAACGCTGGCAGCCTGGTGGTGAAGCACACCTAGCACCTGTCAGGTGAGGCTTTTTAGCCCTCTGGTTAGATCCCAGGAGACCTTCAATGAAATCAAGTTACAGAGTCAGAGCCCAAACTTCTAGGCACCAGAAGAACCAGCACCTGCAGTTTAGGCACTCAGCGTGGGCACCAATGAGACCTGGAGTCTGGGCGGGAGCTCTCACCTGGAGCCTCGTGGGTTTTCAGTGATGGCTTGCCCCTGGTATGACTCATTCCCAAGTGGATCTTGCTGCAGCCTTCAGTCTGGGCATGGACTAATTCGCGGTCACATAGCTTCTTCACAGTGTTTGACTGCTGGGCTGAGAGCTCTCTGGAAAGCTGGCTCAGCAACAGCCAGAGTCCTAGCAGGTGGATCAAGAGCTGGTGCAGCATCCTGGACCTGCTTTTCAGCCTTTCTCCAGGGAAGGTCTATCCTTGGCTGTAGGCTGCTTTCCGTGCCTGGCTCCACCAGGTTTTTATAGCCCTTGGGCTCCCACTCAGACCTTGAGTCAAGCTCCCCAGCCCCACCCTTTTCCCCACCCCCTCCAGGGAATTTCCCCCCTCTGCTCCTGTCCACCCTCCCCACCTTGCTTCTATTGGCCCACCCTTCTTCTGCATTTCATCCTTTCCCTTTCTTACCCTCAAACCATTTTGTGTGCTCTCATACTGTTAGTCATTATCTGAAGCCTTATCTTTTTTATATTATAATATTTGTTATTGTTGTTGAGAATATACACGGGAGAGCATGTACCAATTCAACTCTTTCTGCATGCACAATTCAGTGACATTGATTACATTCTTCAAGCTGTGCAACCAGTCTCAGCTTTCTTTTTGAAGCCTTACTTTTATTAGAAATGTGGAACAAAATGGAGACACTTATGTCAAACCTGGAGAACATGCCCGACGCCTGGTTTCACAGGGCAAATGTTTAAGGTAATAAATAAGATGACCTTTAGAGGTAATAACTAGCGTGTTTTTTAGATTTATTTGTAACCACCATCCTGCATCTTTAACCCCTACATTCCAGACAAATAGGCACCTAGCCATCTGGAAACCTACCTGGGCAGGAACTGACCCACTGGAGACTTGCATCTTCTGTCATCTTAACAAAACTGACATTTCTAAAGAAGATAGGACTTCAAGGACATTTTGATGAATCTCTGAAAGACTGTTTGAAACCGCCTGGATTTCCCCAACTTTCTTTGTTCCTCCGACTATAAAAACCCCAGTACTGCTCCATTACTTTAGAATAATCCGTTTTATGCTTTGTGTTGCCCAATTCGAGAATCGTATGATTGAGTAATAAATCTCTAGATTACTTTAACCTTGTTTCAACTCACAGAAACCCTTTGACAGAAAGCAAAGCTCGATCAATGCAATAAATGACCTGAAATTGAAAGCGCTCATAGTTTCACAGCCCGTTTTCTCCAGGTGACCCATCACCTGCTGTCCGACCTTCCAATCTGAACAGAGTTATAATCAGATTAATTTGTTCAGTGTCTGGTGTATCGATACATAAAAATAAAATGGGTGATTGGAAAAATGTTCAACAACTATGGGAAAACTGATAACTTTTATTAGGAATTTTGGTATAAACATTTCCAACAGTGTCACTTTACCAAAAAACAAAAAATCAAACCTGTTGCCGTTGAGTCGATTTTATAGGCTTGTACAATAATGTTTTAAATTTGCAGCACAGTTTCCATCTTTATGGCAAGGGTAGGATCTTAAGCTTAGATGGAACTCCAAGGGTGAGCACTTAAATCTGCCTTCCGGAGACCCTGACAAGGACTGAGAGAGCACAGGAGACTCTAGGGTTGCCTGTTAAGTCTTGAGAGAGGGCCGTATTGGAAGGTCTTCTGACTGAGATGGGAAATCAGACTCTATTACTTTCAAACAGCTTCTTATTTTCATTTGACTGTTCTAGGAGATTGGTTGACTGTGACCGTTTACCTAAATATTTTAACTTATGAATTTATTCTTTATCTCTAGCCTCTGGAGAACATACACACACAAGAAACAAGATAAAATCAGTGGAATCCTACAATCCCAGAAGGAATTTGCTGGTAATGCGTGTTCCTGCACACACAAAAAATTACATCTTTGTGATGAATTGACTACTTCGTCTGTTGCAGTGGTAAGAGAACACATTTAAATCTTCTGATTTAACTTTTTAAAAATTTCACACAGTTTTTGAGATAATATGGGACTTGATGGCATCTAACACCAAAAACAGAGCTATGGGACTAACGAACTCAGTGCTTTTAATGGATTTTCACTAAGGCAAGCAGTTGACAAGAGGTTTCTGAAAATTATGAGGATGGAAAAGTATTTTTGTGTGTTTATCTCTGTGGCAAAAATAATCTTCTTGAAAGACTGTACCCTGATGTAATTGCTTGTTTCAAATGTAGATTTTTAGGAAGTTTTTAATTTTTTACTTTGCCTAGGTGATCTCATGTAGTCCTTGCAACTCTCCATTAAGGTGGCAATTTTCCCCATTTTACAGAGAGAGGACTCATGTTGAGAGCAGTCAAGTAACTTGTACAGTGCCACTTTGGTTAGTATGTGTGCCAGATGTGTCTTTCTACCTGCTTTATATCTTTTAGTAAATTCTCATTATTTTCTCCAATCTAAACAGCAGACAACCCACACCCAATTCTTAGGACATTCAGGGCTGCAGTAGACTAGGTTTTGTTTCTGCATTTCTTCCATTATTTCATTGGATTTGGAGAAGAAGTAAACGCTTCCTGAGTCCGAAGTCAGTACTGATTTCTGCAGAGTGCTGACTCTATGTCTCAGAGGTGCCCTTAGAACCTCTCTAGGTGCTTGTCCTTCTTTCACTGCAGGTTATCAAAGAAGGATGGGAAGATCTTCAGAAAATCCCCATGTCAGCAAACCTTTCTTTTTCCTCACTTCCTGTTCCTGCTTATATAACAGAGTTATTTGCATAGTGCATGTGCTGAGGACAAGCACAGAAAGAGTTATCCCATTAAATGGAAACTATGTGAAACAAGGTCTTAGTGTTTTGTCCACTGAAGACGCGTGCTTGCCATGTAGCATGCACTCACTAACTGGATAATTAACTTGCTGCCATCTCTTTGATTTGACTCGTGGAGACCCCATGTGTTACAGAACACAGCAATGCTCCAGAGGGTTTACAATGTCTCTGATCTTTGGAAGTAGATCACCAGGGCTTTCTTCTGAGACACTACTGGGTGGGTTTGAACCACCAGCCTTTCAGTTAATTGCCAAGTTCTTAACAGTTTGCACCAGCCAGAGTCTCCCCAGTAAATGATTAAACCAAAAAAACAAACAATGCCATTGCCATATAGTGATTCTGACTCATAGAGACCCTACAGGACAGAGTAGAACTGTCCCATATGGTTTCCAAGCAGTGGCTGGTTGATTCAAACTACTGATCTTTTGGTTAACAGCCATGCTCTTAACCATTGCACCACCAGGGCTCCAGTAAGTGATTAGGGCCTCCAAATGTGCTAGTTTTATTGATCATCATTAATGTCAATATAGTGTAAGGCCTAAAACTGAGGAAAAAGGTGTTCAGTCATAAATTTAGAATATAGACAATCATTCCTTCCTACTTTGCTTTCAACATTAATGTCTTATTTTGCAAAAGACAACAACTGTGATTTTTGATTTGCTTGTATTTGATGAGATTAACAAGTTATTTTATGTATTAACTCGTAGCTTCCTCATTTTCCCAACCCTGAAACATCTCAGAATAATTTTCCTAACTCTTCTCAAACAGTGCTCGAGCACTTATTAGCATACCAGTGATGGCATAGTAAAGCTTTAAAAAAACAGATAATTCTACTGATATTCAAGAACTTTTGTTTTTGTAACAGCAGATTCGAACAGAATTGAAAAGTGTCCCTCTCTTTTAATATTCAGTTTGATTATTTCCACTGTCTCAGTTAACATCAGTTGTCAAGTGAGATAGTCTATATACTTTAAACAAAAGTAAGGGGGATCTCCTAAAGGCGTTTGGCAAAGAGAATCATTTGGAACTAAACTGCTGGGTGGAGAAGAAAATTGATCAAATGTCTAAGGCAAGTTGTGTGTATCTGTGTGATTACAAGCTTTATTCTTCTATGATTCAGTGGTTTCTAACAAGCGATTCATTAATTTTCAATGAAGTGCTCTTCCTGGCCATTGAGTGCAGTTTGGTGTGTGTAGAATATCTACTCATTGAGTCATAATCATCTCATTCTGTTCAGTGAATGAAGAGAACTTCTTCTCATTGACTTCCAGAGATTGAGTCTATTATACCCAATGAGCAGCTGTTTTGTACATCTAGGACCACTTCCCAAGAAAGATAAATGTTTTTTCTGGGGACCCTATTCAGAAAAAAGAGTTGTTTTGCAGAAGATTTCCCTAATGCTTTCATTTCTTGACTGCTGCTTCCGTGGGCCCCAGGTGTCTCGTCAGTTTGTCTTAGTGTGATGGCTTGCCTGTTGCTGTGATGATGGAAGCTATGCTACCGATATGTCAGTCACCAGCAAGGTCACTCATGGTAGACAGGTTCCAGACTAAGAAAGACTAGGAAGAAAGACCTAATAGTCTACTTCTGAGAAAATTAGTTAGTGAAAACCTCATGAATAGCAGTAAAGCACTGTCTACTATAGCGTCGGAAGATGAGCCCCTCAAGTTGGAAGGCACTGAAAATACGAATGGAGAAGAGCTGGCTCCTCAAAGTGAAGTCCATTTTAATGAGGTGGTTGGAGTCAAGCTTCTGAGACCTTCATTTGCTGATATGGCTCCCCTCAAAATGAGAAGAAACAGCTGCAAACATTCATTAATAATTTGAACATGGAAGTACACATTATGAATCTAGGAAAACTGGAAATCATCAACAATGAAATGGAATGCATAAACATTGATATGCTAGGCATTACTGAGCTGAAATGGACTGGTATTGGCCCTTTTGAATTGGACAATCATATGGTCTACTATGCTGGGAATGACAAATTGAAGAGGATGGCATTGCAATCACCATCAAAAAGAACATTTCAAGATCTATCTGGCAGTACAATGCTGTCAGTGATAGGATAGTATGCATATGTCTACAAGGAAGATTGGTTAATGTGACTATTATTCAAATTTACACACTAACAACTATGGCCAAAGATGAAGAAATTGAACATTTTTACCCACTTTGGCAGTCTGAAATTGATCAAACATGCAATCAAGATGCATTGATAATTATGGGTGATTGAATTGTGAAAGTTGGAAACAAAGAAAAGGAACAGTAGTTGGAAAATATGGCCTTGGTGATAGAAATGATGCTGAGATTGCATGACAGAATTTTACAAAACTGATAACTTCTTCATTGCAAATATCTTTCTCAACAGCATAAATGGCTACTATACACGTGGACCTTGCCAGTTGGAAAATACAGGAATTAAATCAGCTACATCTGTGGATAGAGACAACGGGAAAGCTCAATATCATCAGTCAGAACCAGGCCAGGGGCTCACTGTGGAAAAGACTATCAATTGCTCATATGCAAGTTCAAGTTGAAGCTGAAGAAAATTAAAACAAGTTCACGAGAGCCAGAGTACAACCCTGAGTATGTCATTGTTGCTTTTAGATGCTGTCGAGTCAGTTCTCACTCATAGTGACCCTACATACAACAGAAGGAAACACTGCCCGGTCCTGCACCATCCTCACATTATTGCAATGATTGAGCTCATTGTTGCAGCCACTGTGTTAATCCATCTCCAGGAGGGTCTTCCTCTTTTTCACTGATCCTCTATTTTACCAAGCATGATGTCCTTCTCCAGGGATTGAATCCTCCTGATAACATGTCCAAAGTATTTGAGACGTACTGTCACCATCCTTGCTTCTAAGGAGCATTCTGGATGTGTTCTTTCATGACAGATTTGTTCATTCTTCTCGTAGTCCATGGTATATTTAATATCCTTTCCCAACACCATAATTCGAAGGGGTCAATTGTTCTTCGGTCTCCCTTATTCACTGTCTAGGTTGCACATACATGTGAGCCAATTGAAAATACCATGGCTTGGGTCAGGCACACCTTAATCTTCAAGTGACATGTTTGCTTTTTAACACTTTAAAGAGATCTTGTGCAGCAGATTTGACCAGTGTGATGCGTCCTTTGATTTGTTGACTGTTGCTTTCATGGATGTTGATAGTGTATCAAAGTAAAATGAAATTCTTGACTTCAGTCTTTTCTCTGTTTATTATGATGTTGCTTATTGGGCCAGATGTGAGGATTTTTGTTTTGTGTATGTTGTAATATAATCCATACTGAAGGCTGTGGTCTTTGATCTTCATCAGTAGGTGGTTCAAGTCCTCTTCACTTTCAGCAAAAAGCTTGTGTCATCTGCATAGCACAGGTTGTTAATGAGTCTTCCTCCAATCCTGATGCCATGCTTTTCTTCATATAGTCTAGCTTTTCAGATTATTTGCTCAGCATACAGAGTGAATAAGTAGGGTGAAAGGATCAAGCCTGTGCACACCTTTCTTGATTTTAAACCACACAGTGTCCCCTTGTTCTGTTCGAACCACTGCCTCTTGGTCTGTGTACACATTCCTCAAGAGCACAATTAAATGTTCTGGAATTCCATTCTTCACAATGTTATTCATAATTTATTATGATCCTCACAGTCGAATGTCTTTGCATAGTCAATAAAACACAGGTAAGCATCGTTCTGTATTTTAGCCAACTACGTCTGACATTACCAATGATGTTTCATATTCTCTTCTGAATTCAGCTGGAATTTCTGGCAGTTCCCTGTGGAAGTACTGCTGCAACCACATCTAAATGATCTTCAGCAAAATTTTACTTACATTAATTATATTGTTTGATAATTTCTGCATTCTATTTGATCACCTTTCTTTGGAATGCCACAAATATAGATCTCTTCCAGTTAGTTGGCCAAGTATCTGTCTTCCAAATTACTTGGCAAAGAGGTGTGAGTGCTTCCAGCATTGCATCCCTTTGTTGAAACATCTCAATTGATATTCCATCAATTACTGGAGTTTTGATTTTCACCAGTGCCTTTGGTGCAGCTTGAACTTCTTCTGAGGGGCTCATCTTTCAGCACTGTATCAGACAATATTCAATTTCTATTCATAAGGTTTTCAGTGGCCAAGTTTTTCAGAAGCAAACTGCCAGGTCCTTCTTCCTAGTCTGTCTTAGTCTGAAAGCTCAGCTGAAACCTGTCTACTGTGGGTAACCCTGCTGGTATTTGACATACCGGTGGCATAGCTTTCAGCATCACAGCAACATGGAAGCCACCACAGTACAACAAACTGACAGACAAGTGGTGGCATGTAACTTACTCTAGTTTTAACTCTCAGATATGTTCATTGTGCCTGTAGGAAACGAGAACAATTTTTTTAAGAAATGTGGTATGTGATGAACTGCTTGACAGATAAGGATTTGTAGTCGGCTATGGATTTCTTTTTTTCTAAAATAGAATTTATAAGGTAGAGGGAAAATAGCAATAATGGGAAATAGGTTTTGGGAAATGACAGTAAACATAGAACAATAACAATATGGAACATTCATTGAGTGTTTATGAATGATATGCATTATCTCATTTGTATCCCTCTGAGCATCTCTTTGAGTTTAGTAACATTTAAAAAAACAAACAAACAAAAACAAAAACCATTGCCGTAAAGTCAATTTCGACTCACAGCGACAGAGTAGAACTGCCCCATTGGGTTTCCAAGGAGTGGCTGGTGGATTCAAACTATTGAATGTTTGGTTAGCAGCCCTAGCACTTGACCACTGTGCCACCAGGGCCCCTTAGTAACATTAGTGTCCTCAAATAACAAGTGAGTTGATGGAAGGGAAGAGGTTCAATCACCTGCGAGGGATTTCAAGCCAAGGCAGTCGTCTGGGAATCTGTGCTCTCAATACTTCTGTATTCACCACAGTTTCCAGTGATATTTTGCAAACATGGTTTCATTTTGCCCACACAAACATCATCTAAGGCAGTTATTTACACCATTTTAAAAGTAAAACACTTAGGTGACTTTCCAGAAGACACGCAATTACCAAGAGTTTGTTGGGACCTACTGGATACACAGGTGTGCTATAATCTCTCTCACCATCTCCCTAGCTACTAATGGACACAAAGTAAAGTATGTGCTTTAGGGGAGATGATTGCCCTCTGAAGAAATCCAGAACTCTGTTAAGCTATCTTGGTGGGGTAAAGGAGGAAGGAATGGTCCTGACGCCAGTAAATCTAGAATAGCCACAGGGAGATGGTCACCCACCCTAAGTAAGTGCAGTGAATGATATCCATTGCTATCAGGGCGGCTTCCAGTTTTGTTTTGTTTTTTTTTTTAACTTTTTTTATACCTTTCTCCTACTGGCTTTCCCTATGTGGTACGACATGGAGACATGGCTGTTTGTTAGTTTTAACCCAGGAGAGAGGGGCTTCAGATTTCTTCTCCTCTGACACGAAGTGAGGCATACATGGATGTGCTATAACAATACACCCCGGGACAGCAGTCTAACCTGGGGGAACCTTGGCTGATGAGAATGTTTGCTGTTCTACTCATCTCTGCCTGTTAATTCTGTGAGTGTTAACCACCTGTTGACCACACCATTAGAACAGTGTCTTGTCTGTGCTCTTCTCCAAATGGTATTCACTAAGAAGTTTTGAATACAGTAAATTGCTGGACCCAAGCAAAGACTTAAGAAATCAAGTTCAGTGCCTATTCCACCACGGCAAATTTTTCTCTCCTCTACCAACACTCAGCAACAATATATTGATTTGAATCTGTAAACTCACTAAAGTTGGAATTTTTATAATTAACATATACACACATAGAGCACATGCCTTCATCCTTTGAGAATGAAAGACACATTTTGTGATCCTTTACTCCCTCACCCACTTAAAATCAAAGCAAACTCACAAGTTTAAAATATCAGTTCTGAAGTGAAACAATCAAAACAGAACTAATTAGAATGTTGATACAATGTGGGGAATGCAAACAATGTCACCAATCAATATGTGTAGAATTGTGGAACGGGAGTGGGATTTGCTGTGTATATTTTCTCCAGAAGTAAAATTAAAGATAAAAAACAAAAAATGATAGGGTTTGAAAACTCAGCGTCCAGAGAAGTGGTGCTTCTACAATGGGAGAACCAAAGAAAAGAAGCCAATATATTGTTTCCTGAGAATTAAAATAATAATAATACCAGTTCTGAAATCCTGTCCTACTGAAGATTCCTGGTGAGGCATGTGGGCTCTTCTTGTTTACCACTGAAAATATCACTTGGTGCTTGAGAGATGAGTTTTTAAAAAATAGCAGATGATAAAAAAAAGTCTAAAATATTATTTTTAAATCATAGCAGGATAAATATTTCAATTTAGTGTATAGTAAAATACCAAACTTTGGTGTCTCGTACATATGAAACATGAACATTAACAAAGCAATTGAAAAGTGGAATTTTTATCCTAAAGGATTTTGAGGTTAGTATCATTTATATAAGTTAAAACTAAGTTAATAAACCAGGAGCTAGAGCCCTAGTGTAATCGTTTTAAAATTCAGTGATTTACTTCACATCCACTAGGATAGCTATCCACCACGCGTCTATCAGTTTGTCATACTGTGGGGGCTTGCGTGTTGCTGTGTTGCTGTGTTGCTGGAAGCTATGCCACCCACCGATATTCAAATACCAGCAGGGTCACCCATGGTGGACAAATTTCAGCTGAGCTTCCAAACTAAGACAGACTAGGAAGAAGGACCCAGCGGTCTACTTCTGAAAAGAATTAGCCAGTGAAAACCTTATGAATAGCAGCAGAACATTGTCTGATATAGCAGAGTCGACCTTAATAATGTGGGTGGAGTCAAGTTTTCGGGGCCTTCATTTACTGATGTGGCACAACTCAAAATGAGAAAAAACAGTTGCAAACATCCACTGATAACCGTAACATGAAATATACAAAGTATGAATCTAGGAAAATTGGAAATCGTCAAAACTGAAATGCATAAACGTCGATACCCTGGCGTTAGTGGGCTGAAATGAACTGGTATTGACCATTTTGAATTGGACAATCATGTGGTCTACTATGCTGGGAATGACAACTTGAAGAGGAATGGTGTTTCATTCATCGTTAAAAAGGCCATTTCCAGATCTAGCCTGAAGTACAACGCTGTCAGTGATAGGATAATATCCACAGGCCTGCAAGGAAGTCTAGTTAATATGACTATTATTCAAATTTATGCACCAAGTAAGACCAAAAATGAAGAAATTGAAGATTTTTACCAACTTTTGCAGTCTGAAATTGATCAAACACGCCATCAGGATGCATTGATAATTACTGGTGATTGGAATTCAAAAGTTGGAGACAAAGAAAAAGAACTGGTAGCTGGAAAATATAACCTTGGTGATAAAAAATGATGCCAGAGACTACATGGTAGAATTTTTCAAGACCAATGACTTCTTCATTACAAATATCTTTTTTTACCAACATAAAAGGTGACTATACACATACACCTCACCAGATGGAATATACAGGAATCAAATCGACTACATCTGTGGAAAGAGAAGATGGAAAAGCACAATATCATCAGCCAGAACAAGGCCAGGGGCCGACTGTGGATCAGACCATCAATTACTCATGTGCAAGTTCAAGCTGAAACTGAAGAAAATTATAACAAGTCCATGAGAGCCAGAGTACGACCTTGAGTATATCCCACCTGAATTTAGAGACTATCTCAAGAATAGATCTGACGCTTTGAACACTAATGACTGAAGACCAGATGAGTTGTGGAATGACATCAAGGACATCATACACAAAGAAAGCTAGTGGTCATTAAAAAGACAGGAAAGAAATAAAAGACCAAAATGAACGTGAAGAGAGACTCTGAAGCTTGGAACGCTGAGTAGCTAAGTCGAAAGGAAGAAATGATGAAGTAAAAGAGCTGAACCAGGGGATTTCTAAGGGCAGCTTGAGAAGACAAAGTAAAGTATTATAAGAAGTGTGCAAAGACTTGGAGATTGAAAACCAAAAGGGAAGAATAGGCTCTGTATTTCTCAAGCTGAAAAACTGAAGAAAAAATTCAAGCACTGTGTTGCAATATTGAAGGGTTGTATGAGAAAAATATTAAATGACACAGGAAGTGTCAAAGATAAAAGGACTACACAGAGTCACTATACCAAAAAAAAAAAATTGGTGTATGTTCAACCATTTCAGGAGGTAGTATGTAATCAGGAACTGATGTTACTGAAGGAAGAAGTTCAAGCTACAATGAAGGCGTTGGTGAAAAACAAGGCTCCAGGAGTTGATGGAATACCCATTGAGACGTTTCAACAAATGTATGCAGCACTGGAAGAGCTCACTCATCTATGCCAAGAAATTTGGAAGACAGCTACCTGCCAACCAACTGGAAGAGATCCATATGTATGCCTATTCTCAAGAAAGGTGATTCAACTGAATATGAAAATCACTGAACAATGTCATTAATATCACACATAAGTAAAGTTTTGCTCAAGATCGTTCAAAAGTGGCTGCAGCAGTATATCAACAGGGAACTGCCAGAAGTTCAAGCTGGACTCAGAAGAGGACATGGAACTAGGGATGTCAGCTGGATTTTGGCTGAAAGCAGAGAATGCCAGGAAGATATTTACCCATGTTTTAGCAAATAATCCAAGAAACTAGACTCTGTGAAGAAGAATGGGGCATCAGGATTGGAAGAAGACTCATTAACAGCTTGCGTTATACAGATGACACAACCTTGCTTGCTGAAAGTGAATAGACCTTGAAGCACTTACTGACTAAGATAAAAGACCACAGCCTTCAGTATGGATTACACCTCAACATAAAGAGAACAAAAATCCTCACAACTGGACAAACAAGCAACATCATGATAAATGGAGAAAAGATTGAAGTTGTCAAGAATTTCATTTTACTTAGATCCACAATCCACACCCATGGAAGCAACAGTCAAGAAATTAAAAGATGCATGCGTGGGGCAAATCTGCTGCCAAAGACCTCTTTAAAGCATTGAAAAGTAAAGATGTCATCGTAAAGACTAAGGTGTGCCTGAGCCAAACCATGTTGTTTTCAATTGCCTCATATGCAGGCGAAAGCTGGAGGATGAATAAGGGAGACCTAAGAAGAATCAATGCCTTTGAATTGTGGTGTTGGCGAAGAATATTGAATATGGCATGGACTGCCAAAAGAACAAACAAGTCTGTCTTGGAAGAAATACAATTGGAATGCTCCTTAGAAGCAAGGATGTGAGACTACATCTCACATATTTTGGACATGTTATCAGAAGGGATCAGTCCCTGGAGAAGGACAAAATGCTTGGTAAAGTAGAGGGCCAGCGAAAAATAGGAAGACCCTCAACAAGATGGATTGACACAGTGGCTGCAGCAGTGGGTTCAAGCATAACGATTTTGAGGATGACACAGGACCGGGCAGTGTTTCCTTCTGTTGTACATAGGGTTGCTGAGTCCAAACCAACTCAACTATACCTAACAACAACAATAACAGGATGGCTGTTACCAGAAAAACAGAAAATAACTAGTGTTGGCAAGGATGTGGGGAAATTGGAACCCTCATTCATTGCTAGTGAAAATGTAAAGTGGTAAGAGAAACCATCTGGCACTTCTTCAAAATATTAAAAATAGAATTACTATTTTGTTGTTGTTGTTAGGTGCCGTCGAGTACATTCCTATTCATAGCGATCCTATGCACAACAGAATGAAACACTGTCCAGTCCTGCACCGTCGTCACAATCGTTGTTATGCTTGAACCCATTGCTGCAGTCACTCTGTCAATCCATCTCGTTGAGGGTCTTCCTCTTTTTCGCTGACCCTCTACTTTACCAAGCGTGATGTCCTTCTGCAGGGACTGATCTCTCCTGATAACATGTCCAAAGTATGTGAGACATAGTTTCGCCATTCTTGCGTCTAAGGAGCATTCTGGTTGTACTTCTTCCAAGACAGGTTTGTTTGTTCTTTTGCAGTCCATGGTATATTCCATATTCTTCGTCAACACCACAATTCAAAGGCATTATTCTTTCATCTTCCTTATTCATTGCCCAGCTTTCCCATGTATATGAGGCCATTGAAAACACCACAGCTTGGGTAAGGAGCACCTTAGCCCTCAAGGTGACATCTTTGCTTTTTAACACGTTAAAGAGATTTCTTGCAGCCGATTTGCCCAATGCAATGTGTCTTTTGATTTCTTGAATGCTTGGGTGTTGATTGTGGATCCAAATAAAATGAAATCCTTGACAACCTCAGTCTTTTCTTCGTTTATAATGATGTTGCTTATTGGTCTAGTTTTAAGGATTTTTGTTTTCTGTATGTTGAGGTGTAATCCATACTGAAGGCTGTGGTCTTTGATCTTAGTCAGCAAGTGCTTCAAGGCCTATTCACTTTCAGGAAGCAAGGTTGTGTCATCTGCATAATGCAAGTTGTTAATGAGTCTTCCTCCAATCCTGATGCCCCATTCTTCTTCATATAGTCCAACATGTAGATTGAGTAAGTATGGTGAAAGGATACAGTCCTGATGCACAGCTTTCCTGACATTAAACTATGCAGTATCCCCTTGTTCTGTTCAAACGACTGCCTCTTGATCCATGTACAGATTCCTCTTGAGCACAATTAAGTGTTCCAGAATTCCCATTCTCCACAATGTTATCCATAATTTGTTATGATCCACACAGTCAAATGCCTTAGCATAGTCAATAAAACACAGGTAAGCATCTTTCTTGGATTTTCTGCTTTCAGCCAGGATCCATCTGACACCAGTAATAATATCCCTGCTTCCACGTTCTCTTCTAAATCTGGCTTGAATTTCTGACAGTTCCTTGTTGATATACTGCTGCAGCCACTTTTGAATGATTTTCAGCAAAATTTTACCTGCATGTGATATTAATGATATTGTTCTATAATTTCCACATTCAGTTGCATCACCTTTCTTGGGAATAGGCATAAATATGGATCTCTTCCAGTCAGTTGGCCAGGTGGCTGTCTTCCAAATTTCTTGGCATAGACGAGTGAACACTTCCAGCTCTGCATCTGTTTGTTGAAATAATCCCAACTAATGTTCTGTCAATTCCCAGAGCCTTGTTTTTCGCCAAAGCTTTCAGTACCACTTGGACTTCTTCTTTCAGTACTGTGGGTTCCTGATCATATGTTACCCCCTGAAATGGTTGAACATCAACCAATTCTTTTTGGTGTAGTGACTCTGTGTTTTCCTTCTATCTTATTTTGATGCTTCCTGCACCATTTAATATTTTCTCTTCAGTATTGAATTTAGAATCCTTCAGTATTACAACTTGAGGCTTGAATTTTTTCTTTAGTTCTTTCAGCTTGAGAAATGCTCAGCATGTTCTTCCCTTTTGGTTTTCTATCTCCAAGTCTTTGCACATGTCATCATAATACTTTGTCTTCTCTAGCCACCCTTTGAAATCTTCTGCTCAGCTCTTTGCTTCATCATTTTTTTTCCTTTTGCTTTAGCTACCTGACATTTAAGAACAAGTTTCAGAGTCTCTTCTGATGTCTGTTTAGGTCTTTTCTTTCTCTCCTGTCTTCTTAATGACCTCTTGCTTTCTTCATATGTGATGTCCTTGATGTCGTTTCACAACTTGTCTGGTCTTCCGTCATTAGTGTTGAACACATCAAATCTATTCTTGATATGGTCTCTAAATTCAGGTGGGATATACTCACGGTTGTACTTTGGCTCTCTTGAACTTATTTTAATTTCCTTCAGTTTCAACTTGGACTTGCATATGAGTAATTGATGGTCTGATCTGCAGTCGGCCACTGGCCTTGTTCTGACGGATGATGTTGAGCTTCTCCATCATCTCTCTTTCCACAGATGTAGCCATTTTGATTCCTATGTATTCCATCTGGTGAGGTTCAGGTGTGTATAGTCGCATTTTACGTTGGTGAAAAAAGGTACTTGCAGTGAAGGAGTCGTTGGTCTTACAAAATTCTATCACGTGCTCACCAAGGTTATATTTTCCAACTACCAATCTTCTTCTTTGTCTTCAACTTTCGAATTCCAATCACCAGTAAATATCAATGCATCCTGATTACATGTTTGATCAATTTCAGACTGCAGAAGTTGGTAAAATTCTTCAATTTCTTCATCTTTGGCCTTAGTGATTTCTGCGTAAATTTGAATAACAGTCGTATTAACTGTTCTTCCTTGTAGGCATATGGATATTATCCTATCATTGACAGCCTTGTACTTTAGGATAGATCTTGAATCTTCTTTTCAACGATGAATGCAATGCCATTCCTCTTCAAGTTGTCGTTCCCAGCATAGTAGACCATATGATTGTCCAGTTCAAAATGGCCAATACCAGTCCATTTCAGCTCACTAATGCCTAGGATATCAATGTTTATGTGTTCCATTTCATTTCTGACGATTTCCAATTTTCCTAGATTCATACGTCATGCATTCTAGGTTCGGATTATTAATGGATGTTTGCAGCTGTTTCTTCTCATTTGTGGAAACCATTTGGCAGTTCTTCAAAACATTAAAAATAGAATTACTATATGACCCACGAATTCTATTCCAAGGTATATACCTAAACAACTGGAAAGCAGGAAGTCAAACAGATTCATGTATACCAATGTTCATTGCAGCATTATTCATAATAGCCAAGAGGTGGAAACAACCCAAGTGTCCATCAACAGATGAATGGGTAAAAAACATGTGGTATATCCAAACAATGGAATATTATTCAGCCATAATGAGAAATGAAGTTCTGACACATGCTACGTCATAGATGAAACTTGAAAACAATATGCTTAGTGAAATGAGTCACAAAAGGACAGATATTCCATGATCCCACTTATATGAAATATCTAGAATAGCAAATGAAAAGAGAAACCAAAAAAAAAAAAAAACCTATTACCGTCGAGTCGGTTCTGACTCATAGTGAACCTATAGGACAGAGTGGAACTGTCCCCATAGGGTTTCCAAGGAGCACCTAGTAGATTTGAACGGCTAACCTTTTGGTTAGCAGCCAAACTCTTAACCACTATTCCACCAGGGTTTCCAGTGAAAAGAGACCTAAGTTTATTAGTGTTACGAGGGATAGGATGGAGGGAGAGTGATTCTTTGGAGGCACTGAGTTTCTGTTAAGAACAATTGAAAAATTTGGAAACAGATGATGGTGATGGTTGCACAACATGATGAAAGTAATTAACGTCACCTAATTATACTTGTAAAAAATGTTAAAATGCCACACATTTTGTTATATATATTTTTACCACAATTTAAAAAATACTATAGGAAAGAGTCATGCTTTAGAAGGTAAGTTTAATCTTAGAACCAGTTGAATCAGTAGGTTTATAAAGTAATACTTAGATGTTTGTCATGAATTTTGTGGGCCATTGTAGAGAATTAATGAACCCATATTGGCAATGAGCCAGCAAGTGCTGGCATTACAGTGTGGATTTTTGTACACGCAGATCTGGGTGGCTGGCTGATAGAGAAAGACCGCAACGGCAGTTGATGTAGAAGGATAGAATCCTTGTAGCTTGTGACCTAATTACAGAGGACAATAGAGAGAGAGTGGTCAGCTGGTCTGAAGTGCAGGGAGTTATGCAGGCTCCTGAGCCTACAGCTGCTCCCCAGTGACCTGGCGTCAGGTGGTCAGGGATGATTTGACTCAGATGACGATAGCAGGTATGCGTTCTAATCTAATTCTAGTTGGTTAGAATCAGAGGAATTGTCAGAGTAGGGGCTGCCAAAGAGGAGTGGAAATACGGGAGGGTAAGGCCTAGATCCACTTCCAGTTGGGAATTGGATTCCTGTTGATCCTTGCCAAGCAGTAATTGATAAAGCTGGGGTTGCCCACCTTGCCCCTTTGTTACTATTGCAGCTCCCCTGCAGGCATGTACCCTACTCAGTGTGTCCTGCTCAGGATGTGTGACCATCTCCTGACAGGCTATTCTACACTTCTGGTGAACAATTCTTCCTCCTTTGCCCCACCATGATAAAAGTAAATGTTTGAAGTATCTCAGTTGGCAGTCATCTCCCCCTACGGCACATACTTTGTGTCCATTAGTAGCTGGGAAGATGGTGGAAGTTATTATAATACAGCACACCAATGCACCCAGCAGAGACCTAGGAAGCATTCAAATAACAAAGAAATGCAATGCTGCAGTGAAAGAAATACATTTAATTCCAGATTCTGAAGTGATCTACAAACAGTGCTAGATCTTAGGCGTCCATCAGCCCACAAGTGCCTCCCAGTCACTTCATTCCCAGGCCCTCTAGGGGCCCAAGACAATCCATGCAGATTAATGGAAGGGACTTCACCAACTCCTCCCTACATGACCTCAAACTAGTCCTGGACCTGCTTTCTTTCTTTTCGTTTTCTTTTCCTTACCCAAGGCCACAGCCTTAGTTATGACCCTGGCTGGCACTCAGGTAGAGCACTGCAGTTCCTCATTACTTAGGCTCTTCCCTTCCAGTCTGTTGTTGTTGTGTGCCGTCAAGTCGATTCCAACTCATAGCAACTCTATAGGACAGAGTAGAACTGCCCCATAGTGTGTCCAGGCTGTAGACTTTATGGGAGCAGATTGCCAGGTCTTTTCTCCTGGGGAGCAGCTGGTGGGTTCAAACTGCAGACCTTTTAGTTGGCAGCTGAGTGCTTAACCATTGTGACACCAGGGCTCCTTCTTCCAACCTTCTAACCCCAGTAAAATTCCAATTCAGATTCTTTTACTCCCATCAACTCTCGGGATAGAATCCAGACTCCTTGCTGTTGTTACACAGAGGCCCTTCAGGAGTTGAATTTTGCCCTCAGGATCATTCTGAACAAGTTCCCCCATATGAGGAATCCCTTACACCAGCCAAACCTAAGGACCAGCAACTCCCTGGACCTGGCAGTCAAAGTCCTGCTTTTGTTCAAGCTGTTCCTTCTGTCTGGGGTACCCTTCCTCTCCGCTTCCTTGTCTTTATGGAGAACTGCTATGCAAAACCTTCAAGACTTCTCCTAAGGTTCTCTACAACTATAACTGATTCTAAGCCATGTGTCAGGTCCTCCGCTCCTTGAAGGTAATGACCACAAGATATTCACACTTGTTTCCCCCCTTCGTATTTCAGCTCCCTCTATACTCCCTGGCCTTCTTCCTGTTCTTGGCTCTTGCCAAGGCACAGAGCCTTTCCTTTGGCTTCTCCCTTTGCCTGGAGATCCCTTCTCTCTCCCCACACCCTGGTCTTCACAGGACTGGCTCATTCATCATTAAGGCCTAAGGTCAAATGTCACCTCTGCAGAGGTAGTCCCTGTCATCCCAGATATAAAATAACTTCCCAAGACTACCACATCCTCATAATCAGTCCATTCTCTTTTCTTTCCACAGAAATATTAGTCAGTCAGAAGTGATCTTATTTCTCTCCATGTTTATTTATTCCATTCCCCTGCATAGTTCTCCAACCTCTTGCTAGAGCACATCCCTTCTGCCTGGGATGCAGGGACCTTGTCCACTCATTCACTGATATAGCCAGTTCCTTCAACAGTTCCTGTCACATCATTGTTGCTGTTGTTGTTAGCTACCGTTGATTAGGCCCCCAACTCATGGCAACCTTGTACACAACAGAACAAAACACTGCCCAGTCCTGTGCCATCCCTATGATCTGTTGAAGACTGGACCATTTTGATCTACAGGGTTTTTGTTCCACCAGTGAGTAGCTGGCAGAACTTTCTTCCTCATTGGTCTTAGTTGGTATCAATAAATTATGTTTGGAATGAGTATATTATATGCAGTTTGCACTTGGGAAGAGTGGGTATAAATATGTTTATTTCACGAGTATAAAGGTTATCCAGTGAGTCAAAAAAAAAAAGAAAGAAAAAGGTGGGCATTCTAATCAGCCACCTCCTACTCCCCCCCCCCCCACTCTCTGACTATACCCCAGGTCACTATTTGAATGCTTTTACCTTTTATCTTTCACATCTGTCTTGGCATGCCAGGAATGAGTTGTGGTCTAGCTTTTTCAATGCCGTTTTAGCACACAGACACAGGAGCCAAATAACAAAGAAATGCAATGCTGCAGTGAAAGAAATACATTTAATTCCAGATTCTGAAGTGATCTGGAATTAGTGATCTGAAGTGATGGGTTCAAATCTCAGCTCAGTCCCCGTGTATGACCTTGGGCAAGTAATTCAACCCCTCTGTGCCTCAGATTCCACATTCATAACACATTATCTGTCTCATGAGAGTGCTGGGACGAGTACATGAATTAATATACACAAAACACTCAGGACAGTTCCTGGCCATCATCTTCAATCATGTGGGGACAGGACACAGGGACAAATCCAAATAATAGGAGCATCTGTGGAAGACGAGTGTGATGAGATAGGTGAATGAGACGGAGAAGGGGCAGCAGGACATTTGTCTCCAGAAATTCAAAACAACATAATTTATTGATTTTGCACTTAGGTATTTGCAATACAAACACATATATAGGAAACCTACAAGGTATTTAGAGTACTTCTATGATTTTATGGCAAATGTTACAAATTTTATTTTAAAATAGTTTAACAAAACTCATCCTGCATTGTAATATTTTACAATAAAATCCATTATATCAAAATCTCAAGCATTTAAAAAATTATAAAAGCCATTATTCATGCCAACAATTTTGTGCCTTGCGAGTCAGCGGGTAAACATGATTTCAGGTGTCTATGAAGAATTTACTCTGTTCTGTTCTGGATTTTTCAAGGTTTTCAAAAGTGATCATTCCCAAATGTAGAACAAAATTCTAACTCACAAAAAAAGACCAGATTTACTGGCTTGACAGACTGGAGAAACCCTGAGAGTATGGCACCCGGACACCTTTTTAGCTCAGTGGTGAAGTCACTCCTGAGGTTCACCGTTCAGCCAGGGATTGGACAGCCCCATAAAACAAAACGGGACTAATGAGGCACAGCATTCCTGGGACAAAGACTAGAAGGCAGGAGGGGACAAGAAAGCTGGTGATAGGGAACCCAAGATTGAGAAGAAACAGTGTTGACATGTCATGGGGTTGTCAACCATTGTCATAGGTCAATACATGTGCTCACTGTTTAATGAGAAACTATTTGTTCTGTAAACCGTCATCTAAGGTACAAAAAAAGAATTATCTATGTGAGATCAAATTGACAACAGCAACTCAAAACGTTTGATAGGAAGCCTAGGGGGCAGTGAGTTGAAGATAATGGTGATGGAATAATTGAGAAAAGGATAGTGAGAATAGCAGCACAACTGGAAGAATGTAATTGATGTCACCAAATTGTATATTGTTTTTGAAATGGTGTAACTTTGGCTAGGTATATTTCCACAAAAAAAAAAAAAAATGTCCTCCAAGGATGAGAAGAGAGAGGGTTGACATGTTGTGGGGTTGTTAACCAATGTCATAAAACAGTATGTGTACTGACTGTTCAATGAGAAACTATTTGTTCTGTAAACCTTCATCTAAAGTACAATAAACAGGCCACAGAGCAATCCTCAACAAGATCCAAAACATTGAGATAATTCACAGTATCTTCTCTGACCACAATGCCATCAAGGTAGAAATTAACACT
>NW_004443961.1:4887959-4902494 GCF_000243295.1 Trichechus manatus latirostris
TGTTCTCGGCTTCACCTTAAATAAAGTACAGAAATAAGCAAGGTGACACAGAGCTCCTCAGGGTTTTGTGGAAAGATCTGACTGCTGTGCTCCAGTGACACTCTAACACTCTGTGTGGAGACATGTCTCCAAATCTCACAAATATTTCACCCATTTTCCTCCGACAATTGATGCATCTCCCAAAGGAAGCAACACTGTCAAGACTTCAGAAGACTCGGAGAGACAATCAGATGCCAGACATTTTACTGGACAGAGGACAGCATGTTAAAATGTAGGAGAGAAAGAACATCGAGATAAGCCTTGTTTTTTTCCTTGAACGGAAGTCAAGATAATTAGTAATATTAGTTAGTTGTGTTTGGAGGGTTTTGGGGTGGAACAGCCACATATAGTCCTTTCCATTGCCCCTTAATATTGTAAGTGGCGTGAGAGAAAATAAAGTTACTAAAAGTTCTAATTTTTCAGGAAAGCTAATCTTTCATCAGAAACCAATTGGAAGCATCCCAAATAATACTGAGTGTTCTTTAGTCTGAATACATACTCATATTTCTAGAAATAATTGGTCTTTCAAACAACAGCTAGCTGATGCAGTATTTTCTTCAGGCTAGTGACATCTGACAACTGCTATTGTTGAAGAGTAATCAGCAAAGAAATTTTAAAAACTATATTGAAATACATGTTATTGACATTCCATAAGCCTGCCTTGGGAAGGAAGGCATATGTTTTCTCTGAGGACTTCTCTTGTAGCAGGCTCCTATAATTTGTACTCCAAACCTGACAGGGCAGTCTACAGTTTTCCAATTATACGAGTATTTCAACTATCTGCAAACATCCTTTTTACTTCCGTCTTAAATAGTAAGCACAAATCTTATAAAATTGTATATATCTAGGCAGGCCACTGATGATAGACTAATTGTTTTCCATGTGAAAAATCAGTGTGTGTTTCCTGAATGGCTGATGACACATTCAGTCAAACAGAGATTGTATGTTTTGGAGTCATCACTACTTACCAGGGAAAAAACAACAACCTAAACTTTCTAATGTAACAAGTTTTGCAGAAAATCCCCACAACGTTCCTTGGAAGTTTAAAATTTTATATTCTGGAGTCTTAGATTCCCCAGAAATAAAATGACTTTCCATACACACAGTCAGTACTTTCCTAGGAAATAAACTTGTTTTACATTAGAAATAAGATCCAGTGAATGTGTTGCAATAAGATTGACATTTGTTTATATTTTATATTAATTTTTATGAGGAACTGAGAATTCTAATCTCCACATACACAATGAGACGTGGTTGAGCTCAGACCCATGAATTCTTGAGCAGGTGAATAACAGTGAAACCGAGGAGGTCATTGAAATGAATTTTAACAATAGTAGATCAATTGTATAGAGTTAGTTTCCAGCTAAAAATGAGTTTGTACTCCAAAAGTTAATTTGTAGCTCTGTGTTTTAGAAGTTGGCATACATTTCCGCAAATTAATAATACTATAAATAAATTTTTAGGCTGTCAGCAAAAAGCTGTTTTGGCCATAATACAGCTGAACTATGGAGCCCCGGTAGGTCAATGGTTAAGAGCTCGGCTGCTAACTGATATGTGTGCAGTTCAAATCAACCAGCTGCTCCGTGGAAACCCTATGGGGCAGTTCTACTCTGTGCTACAGGGTCAGTATAAGTCGGAATCAAATCGACGCCAACAGGTTTGGTTTGGTTTTGGTTATGATACCAATAATATGCGGCCCCAAATGGACATTTTAACATAGGTTCTACGTGGAAAATGCATTCCCATTTTCAAATGGGAATTTTTAAGAAGGAATGTGATATCTTACTCCCTGCTTCCAAACCTGGAGAGAGGTCTGCTTCTCCTTTCTCTTCACAAACTACAACAAACTGGGCTTCAGGGATAATGACGGACCAAAATCCCAGGGCAGGACAGGATGGCAAAGATGAAGGCTTGGGAAAGGACTGTTCCCAATGTGCTCTACATTGAAGGCTTGAGAAGTAGGGACACAGGGATCCTCATGACAGTGCAGCTCCCAGAGAAGTGAGAATTTAGGAGGCAGGGATAGCCTACAGTAATGGGCGACTCTAGCTCCCTGGGACAATGGAGGCTGCTGTGGCAGCAGCTCCATCTTCCAGGACAATAAGAGCCTGGGTTCCCTGACAGCAGTGTGTTGGTGAATGTTTAACAACCCAATTGCCAAAAAAAAAAAAGTACGTAAGTTTCTTATGTAGGTAATTTGTTAAAAATTTTCCTGATACAAAGTATACGTAACACGCAATATAGAAATTCTAACACGTACAATACACTTTGTCCTAAATTCCATATACCAGATTGATTCTCACAGAACATGTTCCTTCATTTTTGTTGATCTCTTGTATTTGTAGCTGACCTAAGGTTGCAGTTGACAAAAGAATACCGTTCTAGCATGAATGATGGTTGAACTTTTGCTTACACTAGTGAGCAGGACAAAGGTGAAACAACGAAGATGGATGTGGGAACTTCACTTCTTTGAGAACGGTATAAATCTTTTTTATTTTTTTGCGGAATCAGATAACAGTTTGCAAATATTCGAAGAGCATTTTCTCAATTTTTTTTGTATTATCCACACACGCAAACAAACAAAAAAATGCTTTGTGATGGCTACAGACACAACTCACTTTTAATTTTAATCTGCATTTTGCTCACCACTTTCTTAAGTCTAGATGAGATGGCAAACTTTCTTAAAGGACCAGACACAGCAAATATTTTTGACTTTCGGTGTCTTACTGCTGCAATGACTCAACTCTGCCACTGTAGTGAGAAAGCAGCCATAGACAATACTTAAAGGAATTCTCAGGGCTGTGTTCCAGTAAAGCTTCATTTTCAAAAACAGGAGGCTGATCTGCAGGCTGTAGTTTGCTGACCCCTGGTCTAGACAGTCAACAAAACAATAAATCAAGTCCTAATTTGTAGCATTTTCAGATTTCCATGGTGTAAATCTCACCATGACCAACTTCAAGCTACCAACAGGACATCCGTGAAGGTAGAGTTGTAGCTGTATGGTGTTGTATCTGTATATTCTAATTGCAGTTTGTCTTAGGCTGGGTTCTCCAGAGAAGCAAAACCAGTAAAGTGTATAAATACATAGAGAAAGAAAGATTTATATTAAGGAAATGTACCACTTGGGTGTAGAGGCTGTAACGTCCCAAGTCTGTGGATGAGGATAGAGGCTTCTCCTGATTCACGTAGCCGCGGGGGCTGGCAAACCCAAGATCAGCAGGTCAGAGAGCAGGGCTGTTGCTCACAGGCTGTGAAGATGGATGAATCCCAAGATAGGCAGGCAAGACCACAGGTAAGCTGCTGGCTCAAATCCCAAGAACCGGAGGTCAGACGAACAGTAGCCAGATGCAGGTTCCAGAATGAGCAAAAGCCCCCGAGCTCTGCCAAAATGTCTGCCCACACTTGATGCGGGCCACACACCCAAGGAAACTCTCCTTCAACCAGTTGTCTACTCACAGCAGTTCCCCTTCTCAAGAGGAATGCCTTCAGATTCTCTCCATTTGGGATGATGTTGGCTGTTGGCTTTGTATAAATGCCCTTTATTATGTTGAGGAATTTCTCTTCTGTTGCAATTTTGCTGTGAGTTTTTATCAGGAATGGGTGTTGGACTTTGTCAAATGCCTTCTCTGCATTGACTGATAAGATCCTGTGGTTCTTGTCCTTTGTGTTATTTATGTGATGAATTACATTGATTGTTTTTCGAATGTCGAACCATCCCTGCATACCTGGTATAAATCTCACTTGATGGTGGTGAATTATTTTTTTTATATGTTGCTGAATTCTATTGGCTAGAATTTTGTTGAGGATTTTTGCGTCAATGTTCATGAGGGATATTGGTCTGTAATTTTTTTTGTGATGTCTTTACCTGGTATTGGTATCAGGGTTATGCTGGCTTCATAGAATGAGTTTGGGAGTATTCCATCCTTTTCTATGCTCTGAAATACCTTTAGTAGTAGTGGTGTTAACTCTTCTCTGAAAGTTTGGTAGAATTCTCCAGTGAAACAGTCAGGGCCAGGTCTTTTTTTTTGTTGGGAGTTTTTTAATTACCTTTTCAATATCTTCTTTTGTTATAGGTTTATTCAGTTATTCTACCTCTATTTGTGTTACTTTAGGTAGGTAAAGTGAGTTTCTAGAAATTTATCCATTTCCTCTCCGTTTTCAAATTTGTTAGAGTACAATTTCTCATAGTATTCTGTTATGATTCTTTTCATTTCAGTTGGGTCTGTTGTGATATCACCCATCTCATTTCTTATGCTGGTTATTTGCTCCTTCTATTTTTCTTTTGTCAGTTTGGCCAATTGTTTATCAATTTTGTTGATCTTTTCAAAGAACCAGCTTTTGGTCTTGTTAACTCTTTCAATTGTTTTCTATTCCCTATTTCATTTAATTCTGCTCTAATTCTTATCATTTCCTTTCTTCTGGCGCCCAAGGTCTTCTTTTGCTTCTCTCTTTCTGCTTGTTTGAGTAGTAGGGTTAATGTTTTGATTTTGGCCCTTTTTTTTTTTTTGATATTTGTGTTTATTGCTATAAATTGACCTCTGAGCACTGCTTTTGCTGTGTCCCAAAGGTTCTGGTAGGATGTGTTTTCATTCTCATTTGATTCTGTGAATTTCTTTATTCTATCCTTAATTTATTCTGTAACCCAGTAGTTTTTGAGCAAGCTGTTGTTCAGTTTTCACGTGTTTTATTTTTTCCTTGCTTTTTCTGTTACCAATTTCCAATTTTATGGCTTTATGGTCAGAAAAGATGCTTTGTAATATTTCAGTGCTTTGGTTTCTCTTAAGACTTGCTTTCTGGCCTAATACGTGGTCTATTCTGGAGAATGTTCCATGTGCATTGGCAAAGAAAGTATACTTGTTTGCTGTTGGGTGGAGTGTTCAGTATATGCCAATGAGATCAAGCTGATTGACTATGGCAATTAGATCTTCTGTGTCTTTATTGATCTTCTTTCTGGATGTTCTGTTCTTCACCGAAGGTGGTGTTTTGAAGTCTCCTACTATTATTGTGGAGCTGTCTATCTCTCTTTTCAGTGATGTTGCTGTTTGTTTTATGTATTTTGGAGCCCTGGCATTAGGTGCAGAAATAATTATTATGGTTATGTCCTCCTGGTGTATTGACCTTTTGATCATTATATAGTGTCCTTCCTTATCCTTTGTGGTGGATTTTAACTTTAAAGTCTATTTTGTCAGAGATTAATATTTCCACTCCTGCTCTTTTTTGAGTGTTGTTTGCTTGATATATTTATTTCCATGCTTTGAGTTTTAGTTTGTTTGTGTCTTTAAGTCTAAGGTGTGTGTCTTGTAGGCAGCATATAAATGGATCATGTTTTTTTATCTGTTCTGCCACTCTTTATCTCTTTACTGGTACATTTAGTCCATTTACATTCAGCATAATTATTGATATGTATGATTTTAGTGCAGTCATTTTGATGTCTTTTTTTGTGTGTTGTTGACATTTCTTTGTTTCACTTAATTTTCTGTGCTGAGTAGTTTTTCTTTATGTATTTTCTTTTCATCGTTTTCATTGTTGTTGATTTTGTATTTTCTAAGTCTTTATGTCTTTCTTGTTTTGAAGTGTAGGATTGTTAGTTTCCTTTGTGGTTACCTTCATATTTACCCCTATTTTTCTAAGTTTAGACCAGTCCTTTATTTCTTTTTATTGCCTTGACTTCCTCTCCATATGAAAGATCTATGACTACATTATTTAGTTCCTCTTTTTTGTTTTAATATTGTCATCTTTTACATACTGATGTCTCTGTTTCCCTATTTTCAGTGTTTTAGCTGTGATTTATTTTTGTGACTTCGCTATCTGGGTTGATATCTGATTGCTCTGTCCTGTGTTCTAGTCTTAGGTTACTTTCTGATGTTATTGATTTTCTAACCAGAGGACTCCCTTTAGTATTTGTTGTAATTTGGCTTGGTTTTTGCAAATTCCCTAAACTTCTGTTTATCTGGAAATGCCCTTGTTTCACCATCATATTTGAGAGACAGTTTTGCTGGAAATATAATTCTTGGCTGGCAGTTGTTTTCCTTCAAGGCTTTATATATGTCATCCCATTGCCTTCTTGCCCGCATGGTTTCTGCTGAGTAGTCTGAGCTTAGTCTTACTGAATCTCTTTTGTAGATGACTTTTCATTTATCCCTAGCCACTCCTGAAATTATCTCTTTATCTTTGGTTTTGGCAAGTTTGATTATAATATGTTTCGATGACTTTCTTTTTGATCTATCTTGTGTGGGGTTTGATGAGCATCTTGGATAGATATTTTCTCATCTTTCACAATATCAGGGAAGTTTTCTGCCAACAAATCTTCAACAATTCTCTGTATTTTCTGTTATCCCCCTGTTCTGGTACTCCAGTCACTCACAGGTATTCCTCTTGCTAGAGCCCCACATAATTTTTAGGGTTTCTTCATTTTTTTAAATTCTTTTATCTGATTTTTCTTCATATAAGTTGGTGTCAAGTGCTTTATCTTCAGTGTCATGAATTCTGACTTCCAGTGCCTCAATCCTGCTCCTGTGACTTTCTTTTGAGTTGTCTAAGTCTGAAATTTTATTGTTAATCCTCTGGATTTCTGTCTTTCTATGGATTCTTGCAGCCTGTTAAATTTGTCATTATGCTCTTCTCTAATCTTCTTAAGTTCCTCTGTTGCTCTGTCTGTGTGTTCCTTGGCTTGTTCTGCATTTTGCCTGATCTCTTGAAGAGTTCTGCATATTAATCTTTTGTATTCTACCTCCGGTAATTCCAAGAAATTCTCTTCCTCCGGAAAATTTCTTGATTCTTTGTTTTGGGAGCTCGCTGAAGCCATCATGGTCTGCCTCTTTATGTGATTTGATATTTACTGTTGTCTCAGAGCCATCGATAAGTTACTATATTTATATATTTTGTGTTTTCTCTCTGTGTCCTAGCTTCCTGTTGTGTTTTGTTTTGATATGCCCAAATAGGCTAGTAATATGAGCTAGTTTGATTACTGGTGTCTTTGAAGCTTTTACATCCTGTCCGCCAGGTGGTTAGATCTGTTACCAGGTATAGGAGCCCAGGGGTCTGTTTATTTTCTTGTATGGATTCAGCTCAGGTGTCCAGGTAGTCGGTCACCAAGTGTGTGGTGCAGACTCTCACCTACAGTTCTAGACAGGCAGGGGTGATTGGTGTAGGCACAAGTATCTGGCTGCAGTAGGGGTCATGTGCTGAGCAAGGCAGGGGGCTGACGGCTGCATCTGAGTGTCTGGGGAGAAAATGTGCCTGTGTTCTCTAGAGTGCATAGGCGGTTGGGTTTTGCAGCTGGACTATTGGCACCCAGTGCTGTTCGCTGTAAGGACTGGGAGTCACCACTTATTCTTGGTCCTCTGTCGTAGGTGGCTAGGTGGCATAGGTGGAGCCACTAGTCCTCAGGTCCCTGATGTGGGTAGGTGAAGATCCTGCTTAATGGACAGAGCTGAGTCAAACGTCATGAACCTGCCACTTTGCCATATAGCTGATACAGTTGAAGTTAAGCTTCAGGTATATACCCTGTTGTACTGTGGTAATAGGGTATACGCTATTGAAATGGGCCCACAGAGGTCAATGCAAGGTCGAAAGGCATTCAAAGTCTGTGGACCCCTTATGCCTGTGCCTAGGCAAAGAAGCTGCGCCTACTCTGAGTTCCTGGCTTAGGGGAGCTGGCAGATTATTTTTTCCTGTTTGCTAATTTGTTCCCTCTCCAAGGCTGGGAGAATGGCTCAGGGTGCTGAAGCTGGCCTGGGACCTGGTGCACAGCAAGGAGGGGGCAGGTAATTGGGAGAGATATTTTTCCCAAAGGGAGTGTTTTTTGATCCATGCAGTAGGTCAGATGCATGTACTTATCTTTTGCCAATTGAGCACCCCTTTTCACTGGTTCTGGAAGCCTCAGTGGACTCTCTGCCACTTGGTCTGTCATGATGTGAAAAATGCCTCCTGAGCACCACTGCTTTCCTCACTGCGCAGGCCAGCTGATCCAGCCTGAAGGGTGCCAGCTCCTGCCGGGTCAGATCTGACAACTCCTCTCTGCTTCTGAACCATCTCTCCCTCCCCTTGCCACTCAGTTCAATTCCTCATCTTTGCCTTTGATGGTCGGGGCTCCTATATTGTCATACATAATCGATTCACTTGTTTTTTCTGGTCTTTGTTGTAAGAGGGACCACAGGAAGCATCTGACTACTCCACCATCTTGGCCCTGCCCTCTGTTTAAGAAAATTTTAAAGTAAATAGTAAATATATCCAGCTGTTAAAGAGATGGCTGCAATTCCAAAAAAAGTTCCAAAATATTTTACGAACTCCCAAGACGAAGCAACCTGCATGGCCATTTAGCTTTCTCTGATTTCATTCTGCATTATTAGCTGCCTTTCCAGCTGGGGACAGAACAAAAGACAAGGTGTGGTTACTAATTTTTTGAATTTGAGCACAGAGGTGATAATCTGCTTCCTTCCCAGTGGATTTTCATTCTTCAATTGCTTTGATTCGTTTTTCTTTCTTTTTTATTTTAATTTCAATAGACTTTGACTAAAATCCTCAGGATAGTTTGTTATCCCCAAGTATTGTCTTGACATTGAAATCTTTCTGGAGTATGTACAGAACAGAACCAATACTCTGTTTCTGCAGTCTTTGGTCTCAACTACATGTGGTCTGGCTCTTCTATCCAAGCCCCAGATATATGACCAGCTTTTTTGATTACATACAAAGGAAGATCTAAGGGCATTTAAATGCATATACATGACACTGGCATTTATTACCACTTAAACAAAAATCATTTTGCCTTCTGAATCCATCCAACTCCAAACTGAAATTCTTTTGGAGTATCAAGTTCATGTCATTACCATGGTATGATGATGTTGTTGTTGTTAGTTGGCTTTGAGTGGATTTTCCACTCAGAGTAAACCCATGTGACAGAGTAGAATTGCCCCATAGTGTTTGCTTGCCTATAATCTTTATGGGAGCCGATCATCAGGCCTTTCTCCCACAGAGTTGCTGGGTGGGTTCAAATTGCCAGCTTTTCAGTTAGCAGCCAAGCGCTTAACCATTGCACCACCAAGGCTTCTTCATACAATGGTAGAAGGGTATTAAGATATCAACAGAGATTTTTCATTGTCACATTTTTCTTGTTGCTTCAAGTCCTTCAACCAGTTTAGCTTGTGGCTTTGACTGCTTTGGGACAGGGTGCAGATGCAGCCCAGAACACAGAAGAGGGTTGAATTTCTTAATAGATTTTTTAAAAAACAGGATAAGCAATATTCTGAAAACCCAAGTTCGTTATTTTGAAACAATCGGATTCTCAAGTTAGAAAAGTTGTTTTGTTTGTTTGTTTGTTTTTCATTCTAACGTCTTGGCTATGCAGTCCTTAGCAAAGCCTGGAAGACGATGAGCGTAGAATTCATAATGTCAACCATAGAGTGGGGAAGAATGAGTAATACTGTGATGCAGTTTCCTTCTACGTCCCCTTTCTGCTGTTGGAAGGAACTGGGAGAAAAGAACAGAGTTTAGATGTAAGTATGGGGTGTGGGTCATTGGCCCTTTTGGGGGTTGCTGCCCCTGGGGATGTAATGGAAACCTTGGGTGGGTTTGGAGGTCAGCAGATGGAGAAGACTTATGGCCCTGCTTCCTGTGCAGAATTCCAGAAGAAGGCAGCTATGGTAGAGCAGAAAGTTTGCAGGGCAGATCCAGGCATAGGGCACGCCTGAGACAGGCCACCCCTGTCTCCCTCATTTGCCAAGGGGTGTGGAGAAAATCTGAAAGATCCCCATGTCACCTGGAGAGAGGCACAGACGTAGCTGAGAATGTAAAACAGGTGAGCTACCAGAGAGTTACCAAAACCTAGGGCGAGGGGGCCCCATAACAGACAGCTGGGTAGAGACCATGAGCCTGGGGCTGGCTTGGGAAGGTGGCTGGATCTCAGGGAATCAGCAGCACCCGAGAGAGCAGAGGTGATGGCCAAGCCAGCCTGGAAATTGCTCAAACACCCTCAGAGCCAAATCACCTGGCACGGGTGCTTCTATTTTCCTTGGTTGGTGCTCACTTCTTTGTCTCTAATCTGAGTATCTAGTTAGTCCACAAATTCCAGCAATTCTTTTGAAATCTGCCCCTTTTTCCCATTCTTGCTGCCTCCCCTGAAATCCAAGTCCTTTCACCTCAGAACTTCGCTATTGCAAGAGCCCTGCCACTAGCCTCCCACCTCTAGTTCTTCCTACTTACGTCTAGCCTTATAGTAACGAAGCACCATGGTCTAGAGATTGTGACTGTGGACACAGGGCTCTGATTGCCTGTGTTTGAAGCTTGGCTTCAACACTTGCATACTGTGTGACTTTTGGCAAGTTCTTGCATCTCTGTGTGCCTCGGTATTCTCTTCTGTCAAATGGGGAAACGACAATACCTACCTTATAGGATTGTTGTGAGGATTAAATGAGCAAATACATGTGAGGTCTTACAGCAGAGCTATAGTAAGGGCTCAATAAAGTGAGTAGTTATTATCTCCTGGAAAGTAGATATCAAATTGCAGGGCCGATCATTTAAAAATACCAATTCTATTCTTGTCACTTCCCTGGTGAGAAACTTCCAATGGTTTTGTTTTCTGCCACATCAAATAGAAATCCTCTGCTCAGCTTTCCCAACCTTCCGGACTGGGCCTGTGCCCCTGCACAGGCTCATTTTCCACTGTGGCCCTTCCCAACATGCATCACTGCTTCGGTCATCCTGGCCTCCCACAGTTCTCCAGATGAGGCTCCATCAGTCACTTCTTAGCTGTGTGACCTCAGACAAGTCACAACGTGTCTAAGCTTCAGTTGTCTCATCTGTAAAGTCGGGATAAAGACAGCACCTACCTCATAGGGTTATTTCTTTATGAGACTGGGATTTTTTATGAGACTTTTAAAATGGGGATTTTATGAATTTTCTTATAAGATTATGTATATAAAAGAAAACAAACCAAACCTATTGCCGGTGAGTCAATTCCGACTCATAGTGACCCTATAGGAGAGTAGAACTGCCTCATGCAGTTTCCAAAGAGCAGCTGGTGGATTTGAACTGCCGAGCCTTTGGTTAGCAGTCGAGCTCTTAACCACTGCACCATCAGGGCTCATTCTTTTTTTAAGATGCCTGTGGTTATAGGGGGAGTTTATTTGTACAGGAAAAGCAGCAGCAGTTTTATGTAGTGAAATTATTTCCCTTATTTTTTCCCTTACTCTTAACCCCTTCATTGTGCCTCTTCCTTGTGCTACCATATTTTATTTAATCAGCCAGCTATTGAGGATTTGAATAATTAAGTCAATAAGCTTGGTAATATGTGTACCCAATAAACATAGAAAAATATTATTTTTACAAATATTCTAGGAACATTGTATGACATCACAATAAATCCCCAAGGTAAAATCACATCGACCACGATAAAACAAGTAAATAATAATAATGTATGTAAAAATACTTGGGACAATAAACTGAAAAATGATTAAGTGCAACAATGTATTTAATAAGATGACTAGGTATAAGATAAACAAATATCCAAGATTTTCTATATCCCAGAAACCATTAAAAACTATTCAAATATTAAAAATACCATATAGTACCCAGGAATAAATCTCAATCAGAATCCAGTCAGAAATTATTTTATTTACTTGACCAGCTCATTATAAAATTTACTTGGAAAAAAAAATATGGAAAAAGAGCAAAGACAATTTTGGAAAATGGTTTTAATCTTCCAGATATACAACATTACTGTAGATGTATGCTGTACAATATGGTAGGCACTAGCCATATGTGGAAATTTAAATTGAAATTAATAAAACTAAAAATTCAATTTCTCAAACCAGTCACATGCGTGACTAGTCACGTGCATGTGTGTGTATATATATCCATAGATACATGTACACACATACATTCTCTCAGCCTATCACATATCATATATCTGGACGTGTGTATATACATACATATAGTTAATATGCATACAAACATATGAGAAATAGGCTTAACAAATAGTATAACAGTAAATAATTAAAATTTAAAATAACTTTAACATCAAAATATTAAATAATACAATCATGCATCGCTTAACATCCACGATACATTCTGTGAAATAGAACATTGTGTGTTTTGGACTTTGTGCAGACACCATATTATTTGCTGGGACAAATAACCTCCCTCTACAATTTACTGTACCATTAAATGCCTGGCAGCACAATTGCTTTGTAGACAAGAGACATGAGATACGTGTGTCGAGTGCGGGAAGCTGTTGCATTCACCACGTTCTGTTCTCTGATCCTGATTTCTGAACTTTATTATAAACTTAAGGGACCACAGATGTATATGTGGTCAGATGTTGTCCTAACGAACGTTATGTGATGCATGACTGTATTAAAAAAACAAGACAAGAGGAATGTACAAATTAATAAAGTACAGTTAACACAGTAGAAAAAAGGGCAAAGTTTATGAATAGGCACTTAACAGAAGAATAAATACAAACACAATATGTATATGAACAATGCTCAACTGCATTAGTAGTAAGGTGAATGAAATCTAAAAAATGAACACATGATTTTTCATTATCATACCAATAATATTCTGTGATGGTGATGATATCAGGTAAGGTGTAGTCATGCACTGTTTGTAAGAAAATAAATTAGCATAGCATCTGTGAGGACAATTTGGCCGTATAGGGTCACTGTGAGTGAGGATTGACTCAGCAGCAACGGGTATGGTTTTTTGGTTATCAGAAGATAAAATGTTCATGTCTTTACCCCCAGTAATTTCATGTCTGGGAAACTACTGAAATGTTTATATATGTGATCATATTTCGTATTCCCTTCCATGCTTTATTGAAATTTCACCTTCGAGTATACTATACAATTCACTTTTTAGTTTTGTTTAATTTCTCTCTTTCCTTCTTCTAGAATGTAGGCTCCGTAACGGCAAGTATTTTCTATTTTGTTCATGCTGTATCCTTGATGCTTAGAACAGTGCCTGACACATAACAGGTGCACAATCAATATTTTTGGATTGAATGAATCATTCCCATTTTATATGACTTGGACATGGCTGCACATCTGTTGAGCAGCAGAACTGGGTTTTGAACCCAGACAAACTGACTCAAAGTCAGGTATTAACCACTATGTCATAACTTCCCCCACTCTGGTATAAAATGCATTGGGAATATGGCATATTAGGTCCTTGTTCTGGAGTCACTGCAGTGAGAAGGTGTACTTGTCTGAACAGAATTGTCTGTGGGAGGAAAACCAAACTACATGGATGTAAGATGAACGGAGATTGGCCACGTGTGAGAATGGCATGAAAAAGATCTGAGGTCATGATGGAGTCAATCAGGACACAGGATAGAAATGCAGAGCTATCTCTTACCTAACCACACAAAATATAACCACCACTGCCCATGCAAATTACCCCAAAAAAACCAAGAAGAGAAGAGGCACACAAGAAGCCAACATAGCCCTAGCACACAGGAGGGGCCTAATTATTATGAATCCATTCCCCATTCCCCAAGGCCTAGGACTGAAATTCACAAATGAAAATAGAGTAATTTGAATATGTCTGTTGTTGTTGTTAGGTGCCATTGACTCGATTCTGACTCACAACGACCCTATGTACTATAGAAGGAGACACTGCCCAGGACTGTGCCATGCCCACAATCGTTGTTATGCTTGAGCCCATTGTTGCAGCCACTGTATCAACCCATTTCATTGAGGGGCCTCTTCTTTTTCGCCGACCCTGTATTTTACCAAGCATGATGTCCTTCTCCAGGGACTGATCCCTCCTGACAACATGTCCAAAATATGTAAGATGTAGTCTCTCCGTCCTTGCTTCTAAGAGCATTCTGGCTGTACTTCTTCCAAGACAGATTTGTTCGTTCTTTGGCAGTCCGTGGTATATTCAATTATTCTTCACCAATGCTGTAATTAAAAGGCATTAGTTCTTCTTGGGTCTTCCTTATTCATTGTCCAGCTTTCACATACACATGATACAATTGAAAATACCATGGCTTGGGTCAGGCGCACCTTAGTGTTCAAGGTGACATCTTTGCTTTTGAACACTTTAAAGAGGACTTTTGCAGCAGATTTGGCCAGTGCAATGTGTCTTTTGTTTCCTGACTGCTGCTTCCATGGGTGTTGATTGTGGATCCAAGTAAAATGAAATCCTTGCAAATTCAGTCTTTTCTCCATTTATAATGATGTTGCTTGTTGGTCCAGTTGTGAGGATTTTTGTTTTCTTTATGTTAAGGTATAACCCATACTGAAGGCTGTGGTCTTTGATCTTCATCAGTAAGTGCTTCAAATCCTCTTCACTTTCAGCAAGCAAGGTTGTGTCATCTGCATAACACAGGTTGTTAATATTTTTTTCCTTTTTATTTATTTATTTGTTTATTTTATTGTACTTCAGCTGAAGGCTTACAGAACAAATAGTTTCTCATGAAACAGAAGTACACATGTTGTTACATGACACTGGTTAACAACCCCACAACATATCAACCCTCTAACTTCTCAACCTTTT
>NW_004443961.1:4906688-4923685 GCF_000243295.1 Trichechus manatus latirostris
ATCGTCCCCTTAATCATTATATAGTGTCCTTCTTTGTCTTTTACGGTAGATTTCATTTTAAAATCTATTGTATCTGAAATTAGAATTGCCACTCCTGCTCTTTTTTGGTAGTTGTTAACTTGATATATCTTTTTCCAACCTTAGGTTGTTAATTTTAATATATGAATTAATTTTTTCTCTGATATTTGGCATTGCTCACACCTTGACTTAATAACAACGGCAAAAACAGCCAATTTGAGGGAAGATGAGGTGAGAAATTGGGATACAGAGGAGACATGAAGTCAGATGGGGGAGAACAGGGAGCACAGATCATGTGGGACTTTCTTATTCCCAGTGATACTGAAAGCCTGTGGAGGGTTTTGAGAAGAGAAACAACACAGGGTAATTAATTATTATTTCTGCAAGACAGTACAGAGTTATGCCTCAAAAAATGCTTTTTTTTAATACATGATTTTTTAAATCTATCAAAATTAAACCATCTAATAATGACTATGAGAACTTTTAGAATGAGTAAGTATTTATTAAGTCTCCTAATGTTTGTTATTTTTGTGTCCTCCCATCGGATTATTTGGGATGTAAAAAACACCTTAATGTTCGAAGTACCTGTGTGTTTCTTTTGGAGAAAGCAAGGAAGAATAGAATCTGCTCTGTAAATAGTCCTGTAAAGAGGAGGAATGCCAAAGACAGAGAAGGTGGTAGAGAATAAAGGAAAGGAGCCAAAATGTGTGATCTGTAGGGAAAAAGAAATACAAATTGTTGAGCGACAATTCCATGGGTCTCTCACATTTCTATATGCCTTGTGAGCAAAGACACTGACTGTCTTTGTTCTACATTTTCATGGATGTTTCAAAAATAACAAAAGCCTTGGAAGATAGTTTGCCTTCCAGTTATTGTTATTGTTAGGTGCTTCCGGTCAGTTCCTACTCATAGCGACCCTAAGTACAACAGAAGGAAACACTGCCTAGTCCTGCACCATCCCCACAATCATTGTTATGCTTGAGCCCATTGTTGGAGCCACTGTGTCAATCCATTTCATTGAGGATCTTCCTCTTTTTTGCTGACCCTCTACTTTACGAAGCATAATATCCCTCCTGATAACATGTCCAAAGAATGTGAGTAGTTGTCTCGCCAGCCTTGCCTCTAAGGAGCTTTCTGGTTGTACTTCTTCCAAGACAGATTGTTCATTCCTTTGACAGTCCATAGTATATTCAATATTCTTCACCAACACTATAATTCAAAGGCGTCAATTCTCCTTGAGTCTTCCTTATTCGTTGTCCAGCTTTTGTGTGCATATGAGGTGATTGAAAACACCATGGTTTGGGTCAGGAGTACCTTAGTCTTCAAGGTAACATCTTTGCTTCCAAAGACATTTTAAAAGTTTGGGTTCCCTAAGCTCAGACTTTCTCTTCCTTATTGCAGCCCAATGCACTACAGATGTCACCAGCCCTCTTCATACAGCTCTGTGCTGGTTAAGATTGTGTGTCAACTTGGCTGGGCCATGATTTTCCGTGTTTTAATGTAATCACTCCCATGGTTGAATATACTGTGAGTAGCCAATCAGATGAAAGGGAGTCTCCTTGGGGGTGTGGCCCACATCTGTATATAAGCAGACTTCCTGGCTTTTTGCTCTCTCTGAATCCTGTGGCTGCTTCCTGTCATCTCATCTCCCGTTCTTGGGACTTGAGCTGTCAGCTTATCTGCCGAACCTGGGATTCGTCAATCTGCACAGCCTGTGAGTGGGAGCCCTGCTCTCCGACCTTCCTGTCTTGGGCTTGCCAGCTTCTGCAGCTGTGTGACATGGGAGAGGCCTCTACCCTGATCCACGAACTTGGGACGTTCTAGCCTCTACAATCACATGAGCTGTTTCCTTGATATAATTTCTCTCTATATATATATTTATACACTTTACTGGTTTTGCCTTCTCTAGAGAACCCAGCCTAAGGCAAGCTCCCATGGCACTTGAGGGCAAGGAGAACTGATGCAAGAAAATGCTGACCCACTGACTAATACTATTGACATGAGTAATAAAGTTCTTTGTGTCTGACCCAGGACTCTTGGGTCTTTTGCCTGAATCCATGAAACTGTAGAAGGCTAAAATCTAGGGTGAAATCACAGAGCTTTCACAGTTCTTGACACAAATGGGAATGGGAATAGGGTCCAGTAGTGGTTGGGGACTTAAGCAGAGAGTGGTCCCCTGAAACCTTCAAAATATTTCAGCCTAAAGTTGTATTTCTCAACCAGGGGCGATTTTGCCTCCCAGGGGACATTTGGCAATGTCTGGAGACATTTTTGATTGTCAGAACTGGAGGTTGCTACCGACATCTAGTGGGCAGAGGTCAGGGGTGCTGCTGAACATCCTCCAATGCACAAGATGGCTGCCTACACAATAAAAAGTTAGCCAGCTCCAAATGTCAATAGTGCTAAGGTTGAAAAACCCTGGCCTAAAGCAAAGAGGCTGTATAATGAACACAAGCACTGCAGGAGTCGCATAGGATTGTGACCCTACTCCTGTCCTTGGAAGCTCCCAAATTCACCCCAGCCTTCATCTGTTCCTTCTGACATCTGTTTTCTTCCATCCCCCATGATCACTCTCTGCCCTTAGCCTCCCCCATCTCCCTCCCTCATAAGCACTCTCTGGGATCATTCTTTACGGGTATTAAGAAGTTATTAGACACTACAGTGTGAGATTAAGACCAGTGTGGAGCATGGGAGAGTGGCAGAAGACAAGGTCAGAGAAGTGACTGCAAAGGGACGACAGATCAAGGGTGGTTCTTCTCACAGATTAACATACTTGAGGATCACCTGGGAAATTTGTTAAAAGCAGGTTCTGATTCATTAGGACTGGGGGTAGGGGAGGGACACGGGATTCTTCATCTTGAACAAGCTCCAGTGCCAATGCTTTTAGAAAATAAACCACATTTGATTGCAAGATAATGGGGTCTTGTAAACCTTTGTAGAAACTATGGCTATGGCTTTTACTGTGAGGGAGATGGGAAGCTAGTGGAAGGTTTTGAGCAAGAAGTGATGTGATTTGACATACTGACAGGATCCGTCTAACATCTCTTTTAAGAATATCATGTAACTAAGAGAAATGAGTATCACTCATAGCAGCGATATTCATAATAGACCCAAATTGGAAGCAATCCACAGGTCCGTCAATAGTGGAATACATAAATAAATTATGGTATATTCATATAATAGAATATGCCAAAGCATGGGAAAAGAAGGGATTATTGCTATAATCAACAATGTGGATGAATCTCACAGACAATATTGAATGAAAAAAAATCAGATACAGAAGAGTATATACTTTATGATCCCATACATATGAAACATTAAATAGGCCAAACTAACTTATGCAGATAGAGGTCTGAACAGCAGTTGCCTTTAGTAGTGGAAGGGGCAGGAGAGAGCCTCTTGGGGGGCTGGAAATGTTCTATGTATTGATCAGATGGTAATTATACAGGTATACATACATGCAACAATTCATTGAACTCTTCCTTTAAGACTTACACACTTCATTAGTTTATATTTCAATATAAAAAGAAAAAAAAATGAATAGATTGTGGAGCAACAAGAGTAGAAACAGAGAGAGCAGTTAGGAGGCTATAGCAGTAATCCAGGCAAGAGATAGGGTTTGGAACAGGATGATAAGGATGGAGGTGAGAAATGATTGGATTCTGGATGTATTTGGAATTTAGAGCTAAACATGATGTGCTGATGGATTGGATACAGGGGTGTGAGAAGAGGAGAAGAGGAAGAGCTGACTCCCAGGTTGACGGCCAGAGCACAGCACCGTGTACCATTGGCAGAGGTGGGGAAGACGACTGGACAAACAGATTAAATGAGCTAAGGGGGAGAATTGTGTTTTGAACATGTTAGTTTGAGGTGTTCGTTGTCATCCAAGTGGATATATCAAGTAGGCAGTTCCGCTCATCCAGTCTCATCATTTCAAATACCACCTCTCCAGCCCAGACTCTGTCCATACAAACTCCACCATATAGTTGTCCCTATAAACTTCAGTATTTGTCTGGTATATACTCCAGACTGAATATCAAACTGCCTACTTAACATACCCACTTGGATGACAACGAATACCTCAAACTAACATGTCCATAAAGCAATCCCTCCCCCTCACCCCGTTCAATCTCCTTGTCCTGCAGTCTTCCCCACCTCTGCCAATGGCACACTCTTCTGTGCTCTGGACTTAATCCTGGGAGTCAGCTCTTCCTTTTCTCATCTTCTCATAGGGTCTCTATGAGTTGGAATGGATTAGACAGCAACAGCAACGGGTTTAGTTTTTACGGAGCCCTGGTTAAGCGTTAGTCTGCTAACCATGAGTTCAGCAGTTCGAATCCACCAGCCTCTCCTTGGAAACCCTATGGGGCAGTTCTACTTTGTCCTATAGGGTCGCTAGGAGTTGGAATTGACTGGACTGCGATGGGTTTTTACAGGTTCAGGATGAGTTTCCCTAGGAAGTGTGTATAGATGGAGAACTGAATACAACTGCATTCTGAGCCAGGGCTGCTCCAGGAATGTGCAGAGGTCAGGGAGAGGAGGAGGCAAAGGAGGCTGAGAAGGCCTGGTCAGGGAGGTAGGAGGAGAACCAAGAGGCGTGGGTTCCCAGAAAGCAAGTGAGGAATGCTGTGAGCGATCAGTGAGGTTGAGTGAGATGAGGCCTGAGAACTGGAACTTAAGGCCCAGTGTATTACAAGCTCACTGGTGATCTCTAAGCCTCTAAAACCATGCCTGTCGCATGATGTTAGCTGCCGTAGAGTCAGGACCAGACTTATGGTGACCTCATGCACAACAGAACAAAATGCTACCCGATTCTGAGCCATCTCCAAGATTGGTTTCAGATCAGACCGTTGTGATCCATAGGGTTTTCACTGGCTGATTTTTGGAAGTATATGGCCAGGCCTTTCTTCCTAGTCTGCTTGAACTTGTTCAGCATCATAACAATGTGCTAGCCTCCACTGACAGAACCTCCACTGACAGACTGGTGGAGACTGCACATGAGGTGCCTTGGCTGGGAATTGAACCTTGATCTCTCATATAGAAGGTAAGAATTCTACCACTAAGCCACCACTGTCCCTGCAATAAGAACTCAGTATCTATTAAGTGCTTACTATGTGAAGGCCTTCAGCTTGACATTTCAGATAAAAATATACATGATACAGTCCCCATAATTGGGATGATATGCAGGGTTGGCTTTATGGGAGGGAAACCTGTGCAGTGGAATAGGCCCAGTGCTTAGACAGACCCTGCATTTGGTTTAACGCCCTGTTGTCGTTGACTTGAAATTCTCAGTAATTTTACCTTTGAACTTGTAAGTGAAGTCTAAGTACATGACATCATAATTGAAGTCTGGTGGGACAGTGGATTATGCACATTCTGGTTCCTGCTGTACCTCAGGCAGCTGGCCATAGATCAGTGTGTATTGCATCAATGTTAAAATGCGTAGGCGCCAGAAAACATGCAGGCACGTTTCCAAGTCAGTTCAGTGATTCCTTAGAAAATTCCTGCCAGTTCCAGGGTTAAATGGGCCTTAGCCTAAATCTTGAGAACAAAGACTTAGGGGTGCTATCCTAAGGACTTTGGATGAAAATCTGGTTCTTTGGGTAATAGATTCCAGATGATTGCCTACTGCCAAATTGTGAGTAATTTGCCCCAGGGACCCCTAGAATATTTGCCTTCTAAGAATGCCTACCTGATGTGCAATTTTAGATGGGATAATCTGCTAAGTTAGGAAGGAGGGCAGGAAAGTGTAGTGCAATCAGTATAGGTCTGTTTATCTTTTAAATTAAGTTATATATATATGTATATAAACCTATTGCCATCGAGTTGATTCTGACTCATAGCAACCCTGGAGGACAGAATAGAACTCCTCTCAAAGAGTTGCCAAGAAGTGGCTGGTGGATTCGAACTGCCAACCTTTTGGTTAGCAGCCGAGCTCTTTAACCACTTCGCCACCAGGGCACCAATATACATACATACATACATACATATATATATATATATATAACATACATACATACATATATATATGTATAACATACATACACATATATATATATATATGTCATTGGCTTGAAAGATAGAGCCCTAGTGGCACAGTGGTTACAGTGCAGGGGGACTAACTGAAATGTCAGCAATTGGCACCCACCAGCTTCTCCATGGAAGAAAGCTGTGGCAGTCCACTTCCGTAAAGTTTACAGCCTGGGAAACACTATGGGGCAGTTCTACTCTGTTCTATAGCGTCTCTATGAGTCAGAATCTACCTCAACTGGTTGGTTTTTTGGTTTGGCTTGGAAGACATGTTACCAGCCACAAGGGGGCAGTCAGAGGCCGTGTCAGGAGCAGTCAATGTTAAGGTGCTAAAGCCACAGGGTGGCGCCAGCTTGTCGGTGACATTGTCACCACTTCCTTGTACACTTTTATTTTTTTACCTCAGTCCTCTGACCGTCTGACTCTATGTCTTTCTCTTCTCCTTCACATTCCCCCAGCTTTGCCCTGCTTCCCGCTGGCATCCATTGAGAGCTGTTAAATTAACTAGCAATCAGGGATTTTTTTAAAAAGTCTATGTAGTGTAGCTTGGCACAATTTCATCGTCTTCTTTGAAAAATAGCTAATGTCCAAACTATAGTGGACCATGAGTCCTATTCATAACTTTATCAGGGAAACTCTGTGAGAAAAGAAAATACTTGTCATACTCAAAGGAAAATGAAAAAAAAAAAAACCTCTCAATGTGTGTCAGAACTCGGTAAATTTGATTAGATTCCCATTTCTTTTGCTATTTATTTCCTTGCCTCGCTTTGTATTTCTCCACTAACATGCTATGTTTTCCTTTTCTACACGTTTGTCATCTGTCTCCTCCGACCCGAATGTGAGCTCCATGTATGCAGGGCTTTGTGCCTTATATTGATATTTAGGAGACATAAGTGAAATATCCCTAAGCACAGGAAGCCTGGACTTCTTATTCTAATTATATAATTGAATGAAACTATTACTGGTTAAATGTGTCAATTAATTATGGAGAATTTAAATAAATAATTTATAAAAGGGCTGCAGTGGTTTTAGAAGCCTTCATCTAGGAGACAGGTCTTAACTGGACGAATCATGAGAGGCAGGGCTGCCATTTAAGAAGACACAGGAAGAGCAATGGCAGGCAGGCATGTTCTAGGGAAAGCATCCTAGCTAATAGTTGTGGTAGGGATTAGTAGAAGATGAAGTATGGCTAGAGAATAAAGGAGTTTTAAAATTCAGATTAAGATAAACTTAATATCTTAATTTGTGAATTAAAAAAATAATTCAGATTAACAGTTTAGATTTTATCCTATTTATCCCATGAAGATTAAGGGGTATAAACTAATTTGTGAATAAGGTATGGACAAGTTAAAACTGACACTTAAAGTAAGTGACTTGACTCGAATATGTAATGAAGAGAAGGGAGAAGGATTGAAATCCAGAGAGCAACTAGAAGTCCACATCATTGATCCATGGGTTCATAAGACCTAGGAATAGGATGGAAGGAATGGGAATAAACAAAAAATGAACAGACTCAAGTGATATTTAAAGGAAGCATCATAGGATTTGATGTAAACCAAGTAAAGTGGAGGTGGAGGAAAGAGAGGAATTTTAAAAGATCAAGGGTTCGAGTTGTAGAGAATAAAAACGCTGATGACATTGAGGGAAATTGCGAGGGGAATTTGACCCAGGGTAAGGTTTTAGACATGACGAATCTGACATGACTGTGAAACATTCAAGATGAATTGTCTAATAAATGGAAATATGTGGTTGGAAGTAGGCTGCGATATCAGGCCTGGGGCTCCAGATGTGAAAGTCAACAATGAAGAACTGTGAGTGAAGCCACAAAGCTTCATCAACTCTTTGGCTGACGGCAGTGTACATAGCTTCAACACAGAAAAGAAGAGGCAATTTCATTTGGGAAAAAGAGAGAAAAGAGCTAAAGGAGGAGAAAAGCAGATGGAGTCAGAGAGGATGTAAACAGAATGACATCATGTCAGAAGGCAAAAGGGGAAGAGAATCTCAATAAAGAGGGTTTTTAATAGAGCCAAATATCAAAGAGAATAGGACTAAGAATAGCCATTGAATTTAGAGGTTGGAGGCCAGTGTGGCATCTGACAGGATCAAAGTGGAGGAGGGAAGTCAGTTTATTGTGGATCGCAGGGGGAATGAGAGGGAAAGAATGAGAAGCAGTTTGATTGGTTTGACAGAGAAAGGGTAAATTCAAAGATAATTTTCTTTGTAAAAAATATTAGAAACAGGAGAAGATTCCCATGCAGAAGGAGAGGTCGATAACGTGCAGGGTCGGTGTGCAGCAGGGTAATTAAGTGAGATGTTACTTTTTCAGCCTGTATTTCTCCATTCTGCCTCCCATACAGTCCCTCCACAAATTCCAACCAAGTCATCAGAGCCTTAGTGTTTCCCTAACTGAGAGACTTTTGCAGGGCAGAAAGAGAAGCTCTCAAAGTTGCTTTTCCATGACATACAAATACCTGAAGGATCTCTGGTGGCATAAATGGTTCAGTGTTCAGCTACTAATAGAAAGGTCGATAGTTCAAACCCACCAGCCACTCCATAGGAGGAACAACGTGACAGTCTGCTCCAGAAAAAGATTATAACCTTGGAAACCATATGGGGCAGTTCTACTCTGTCCTATAGGGTCACAATGAGTCAACAAGAACATGATGATACAATCACTAGGTATGAGAAAAGTATTGACTATAACACATACAGGCAGGTAGAGCGCTTATTTTTTAGAGACACTATACTTCTAAAATGGAGGAAAAGATAGGCAAGGAGACAGAGATATATACTAGTAAAGACGAAAGTGACCAACTCACTGAATGGTGGTGAAAGACCTCAGAGTTGTCAGTTAGGTATGAGATAAGAACTATGAGAACATGGGGTAAGGAGGAGTCCTTGGAGAGAATGAAGTACTGGAAATCACAATTAGAAATATACTAGTGAATAAACAAGATATGAACAGAAGGGTTAAAAAAAAACAAAGATTCCATGATTCAAGTGTATTTCTTGAAAAAGTGATTTAACTCTAAAGTTTTACTTTCCATTGGTTTCTGTTTCCTCATCCGAGAAGAAGCACTACAAGGTAGCCTCGATGAGGACTTAACCTCAGAGACTTAGTTATGATTAGCCATGTATAGGATTTGGAATATGGGAATTACTATCTTCATACCCTGTAATTCTGTGTTGGACATTTGATGGAGAAGAATAGATTATTATTTAAGTGCATTTTATTTATAAATTCTGGATAAAAATGTACAAGGATATATGTAGTTATGGTTAATTTTGTGTGTCCACTTGGCTAAGCGACAGTGCCTAGCTGTTTGGTCAAACATTAGTCTAGATGTTGCCTGAAGGTATTTAGTTGTGATTGTTATCTATAAAACAGTTGACTTTAAATAAAGCAGATTATCCTCCATCATGTGGTTGGACCTCGTCCAATCAGTTCAAGGCCTTAAGAGCAAAAACTGAGGTTTCCTGGGTAGAAGAAATTCAGCCCCCAAACTATAATATAGACAACGTGCCTGCCCCATGAATCATATAAGCCAGTTCCTTACTATTAATTCTCATTCTCTTTCTGTTAGTATTTTCCCCAGCCTTTCCCTAAGGGACCTACAGCCTTTTACCAAAGTGCCTGTGCATTGAGGAAAAGGAAATAATCAGATTTTTAGGGGTAGTGGACATTGGCTCTGAATTGGCACTAATTCCAAGACCCAAAATGTCACAGTGTTTCACAGTCAGAATAGGGGCTTATGGAGCTCAAGTGATCAATGAAGTTTTAGCTCAAGTCCATCTAACAGTGGATCCAGTGGGTCCCTGAGTTTATCCTTTGGTTATTTCACTAGTTCTGGAATGCATAATTGAAATAGACATACTCAGAAAGTGGAGGAATCCTGACATTGGTTCCCTGACCTGTGGAGTAGGGGGCTGTTATGGTAGGAGACGCCAAGTGAAAGTCACTACAATTGCCTCTACCTAGGAAAATAGGACATCAAAGTAATTCCTGGCGGGATGGCAGAGACAGTCTTCACCAAGAAGGACTTGAAGGATGCAGGAGTGGTGATTCTCACCACATTCCCATTCAACTCTATTTGGCCTGTGCAGAAAAAAATACCCTGATGTGGTTTCATTGCTTAAGCAAATTAACACATCTCCTGGTACCTGGTACACAGCTATTGATCTGGCAAATTCTTTTATCTCAATACCTGTTAGTAAAGACAAGCAGAAGCATTTTGTACCTGGCAAGGCCAGCAATACACCTCCAATGTCCAACTTTGAGGGTATATTAACTCTCCAGCCCTAATGTCATAGTTTAGTCCAGAGTCTTGATCACCTTGACCTTCCTCAAGGTATACTGGTCCATTACATGATGACATGCTGATTGGAACTAGTGAGCAAGAAGTAGCAACTGCTCTAGACTTATTGGTGAGGCATTTACACGTAAGAAGGAGGGAAATAAATCTGACAAAAATTCAGGGTCCTTCCACCTCTGTGATATTTCTAGGTGTCCAATGGTGTGGGAGGAGTCCCTGGATGGCAGAGACGGTTAAGCACTGGAGTAGTAACCAAAAGGTTGGTGGTTCAAACCCACCCAAAGGTGCCTTGAAAGTAAAGTTGGGCAATCCAAATGGTCACAGACACTAGAGTACAGTTCCACTGTTCTACTGTGCATACTTGGTTTCACCATGAGTCAGAATCTACTCAATGGCAACTAGCAACAAAAACAGTGGTGTGGGGCATGTCGACATATCCTCTCTAAGGTGAAGGGTAAGTTGTTGCATTTGACCCCTCCTAGAACTAAAAAGGAGGCCAAGGACCTAGGAAGCAGCCTTGGTATCTGGTGGGAAAATATTCCTCGTTTGGATGTGCTATTCTGGCCCCAGGTGACCCAAAAATCTGCTAGTTTTGAGTGGGTCTCATAATAAGAGAAGGCTCTGCAACAGTTTCAGGCTGCTGTGCTTCCACTTGGGCCTTATGATCCAGCAGACCCAAAGGAGCTTGAAGTGTCAGTGATAGATAGAGGTGGTACTTGGAACCCTTGGCATGCCTCTATGTGTGAGTTGTATCACATACCCTTAGGATTTTGGAGTAGAGCCCCGTCATCCTCTACAGAAAACTAGACTCCTTTTGGAAAACAGATTTTGGTTTGCTATTTCATTTTATAGCAGTCAAGAAATCGAAACACGTATTGCCCTGAGAAAATCTGCTGGAAAAGACCTCTTTAAAGTGTTCAAAAGCAAAGATGTCACTTTGGGAACTAAGGTGTGTCTGACCCAAGCTGTGGTGTTTTCAATCACCTTTTATGCATGGGAAAGCTGGAAAATGAATAAGGAAGACTGCATAAGAATTGATGCCTTTTTTTATTATGGTGTTGGTGATGAATGTTGACTATACCATGGACTGCCAGAAGAGTGAACAAATCTATTTTGGAAGTAGTACAGCCAGAATGCTCCTGAAAAGCAAAGATGGTGAGACTTCATCTCACATACTTTGGACATGTTATCAGGAGAGACTAGTCCCTAGAGAAGGACATAAAGCTTGATAAAGTAGACAGCGAAAAAGAGGAGGACTCTCAATGAGATAGATTGACACAGTGGCGGCAACAATAGGCTCAAGCATAACAAAGATTGTGAGGACGGCGCAGGACCGGGCAATGTTTCTTTCTGTTGTACATAGGGTCTCTATGAGTTGGAGCTGACTCGATGGCACCTAACAACAACTGGGCCTTAGTAGAGATTGAACACTTAACTATGAGCCACCAAGTTATCATGCCACCTGAGCTATACATGTCTGGCCAACCGAGCCATGAATTTGGACTTCCACAGCAGTGCTCCATCATCAAATAGAAGTGTTATATATGAGATCTGGCTTGAGCAGGTTCTTAAGGCACAAGGAAGTTACATGAGAAAGTGGCCCAAATGTCATACCCTCTCCCCACTCTTGCTATGTTACCTTCTCTCTCCCAGTGCACACCTGTGGCCTCATGGGGCGATTCTTATGATCAGTTGACTAAAGAAGATAAAACCAGGCCTTGATGTACAAATGGTGCTGTATGATACGCAGGCACTACCTGAAAGTGGCCAGCTAGAGTGCGACAGCACCTTTCTGGGACATCCCGAAAGCACAGAGGTGAAGGGAAGGCCTCCCAGTGGACAGAACTGCAAGCAGTGCAGCTGGTTGTTCATTTTACTTGAAAGGAGCAATGGTCAAAAGTGCTAACATATACCAATTCATGGGCTGTGGTCAGTGGTTTGGCTAAATGCTCAGAAACTTAGGATTATGGTCGAAAATTGGTGACAAGGAGATCTGGGAAACAAGTATTTGGATAGACCTCTCTAAACCGGCATAAAGCGTGAATATATTTTTGTGTCATGTGAGAAGAATTTAATAATCAAATGGAAAGGATGACAAGTTCTGTGGATACCAGTCAGCCTCTTTCTGAAGCTACACCTGTCGTTGCCCAATGGGCTCAAGAACAAAGTGGCCATGGTGGCAGGGATGGAGGTCATGCATGGGCTCAGCAACATGGACTTTGACTCACCAAGGCTGACCTGGCCACAGCTACTTTTGTGTACCCAATCTGCCAGCAGTAAGGAACAAGACTGAGTTTCTGATATGGCACCATTCCCCAGGGTGATCATCCAGCCAGGGAAAGGACAACGTTTTGCTCTTGCTAGAATAGACACTTACTCTGGATATAGATTTACCTCCCCTTCTGCACTTCTTCTGCAAAAACCACCATCTGGGGTCTTACAGAATGCCTTAGTAGCTGTCATAACATTGGCACAGCATTGCTTCTGATCAAGGAACTCACTTCACAGAAAATCAAGTGCGGAAATGGGCCCATTATCATGGAATTCACTAGTATTACCATGTTTTGCATCACCCTGAAGCTAACTTGATAAAACACTGGAATGGTCTGTTGAAGACTTAATTACATTACCAGCTAGGTAGCAATACCTTGCAGAGCTGGGGTAGTGTTCTTCATCAGGCTGTATGTGCTTTAAACCGTGTCGAACATATGGTGCTGTTTCTCCCATAGCCAAGATTCATGGGGTCCAAGAATCAACGGGTGGCGATGAGAGTGGCACCACTTACTGTTAATTCTAGTTATCCACTAGCAAAATGTTTACTTCCTGTCCCCAGGGCCTTATATTCTGCTGGTCTAGAAGTTATTATCCCAAAGCGAGGAATACTTCCACTCAGAGACACTTCAATGATTCCATTGAACTGAAAATTATGACTACTGCCCACTCATTTTGGGCTCCTTAAGCCTGTCAATCAACAGGCAAAGAAGGAACTTACTACACTGACTGAGGTGACTGACCCTGATTACCAAGGGGGAAATGGGACCACTACTACACAATGGAGGTAAAGAAGGGCACGTCTGGAATACAGAGGATCCCTTGGGGCATCTCTTAGTACCTCCATGCCCTATGATTGAAGTCAATGAAACGACAAAACCTCAATTCAGGCAGGACTACTAATGGCCCTCACCCTTCAGGAATGAAGGTTTGGGTCACTGCATCAGGCAAAGAACTACAACCAGCTGAAGGGCTTGTTGAAGGGAAAGGGAATATGGAAAGGGTATGGAAGAAGGTAGTTAAAAATACCAGCTGCAACCATGCAACCAGTTACAGCCATGAGGATTGTTATTTTTATGAGTGTTTTTTTTTATTTTGATAGGAATATGTTGGTGCACTGTATAATATATAATCTCAGTTTTCTTCCCTCTCATCTCCTTACTTATCATACAACATAAGATATATAAATTTAAGTCATGGTATTGAAGTTAGAAGATATGAAGGAGAAGAGTGAATATCAGTAAAGAGTTTACTGTGGGAAAATTGTTTCTTCATTTTTGTTGCATACAGGATAGTAGTTTCATGTTACATGGAAATATGATGTATATGAGTGCCAACTTGATAATAGGTGAACTGTGATGGTTCATTTTGTGGGTCAGCATGGCTAGGCTATGGTGCCCCAGTTGTTCGGTCAAGCACTAGTCTAGATGTTGCTATGAATGTATTTAAATTTGATTATTATTAACAATCAATTGGCTTTAAGTAAAGCAGATTACCCCCCCATATTGTTGATGATCCTTATCTCTTAGAAGCTTCAAAGAAACCTAGCATGAAAAAAATTGAGTGTATTTGGGGCAAAATTCTAAGTTAATTTGATTTAGTGTACAATCTGAATGTTTGCAAAGATTATTTCAATAAGACAAAAAAGCCCACTTTGACTCATAACATTGCAAGTTTTGTGATTTTATGTTCATATGATCTAAATTGACATTGTCAATAAGAATAATTCTGTTCATTTTGTATGTAGCTGGTGTTTGTATAGAGTGAATCATTGTATATGGTTAATGTGATGGAGATTTTATAGTCATTTTAAAGATAATAAGATTCAAAAGCAATTGATATACGATTAATAAAAAAAAAAAACAATTCTTTAGCAGCAAAAGGATGTATGATAGACACAAATCCCAATCATGGGAAGATTACCAAGTGAAAAATGAAAACACTAATAATGATCATTCATGTACTAATAATGAGTGACTTGGACATCAGTGAATGTGTCATTGAGAGTACACTTAAAGCTTAGATGAGAGACAAATAATTAGGCTCCTTGCAAACATATTTCAAAGACTACTGTATAATATAATCGAGCTAATTGATCAGCTAATTTCCCCCTTGGGGAAGGTTGTAGCTCCTACATGATGGCTGCCTCTCGGACAGTGTTGCCTTCAGTTCCTGTGGCAAGTTACGAGCGAATTGCAGCGTCATAGTTAAGACTTCTGTACCTTTGTTGATGGAGGATGAAACAACTTCTTCTGAGATTATTAAAAGTGGGGGGATGAGAGGGGAGGGATGAAAAAGTATTTACGTCTAAGAGAATCAGAAAAGTTAGAAAACACTGCCTCAATATAGTTGACATGGAAACAGAATCACCAAGTGTCCGAATATGTAAACAACTTAGCTGGCTTACAGTTGGGCAGTATAAAGTACTGCAGTATTACCAAGGTTACCTTTTACTCTACTCTGCCCTCTGTCCTCTTCACATGATGGCACTTTTGACTCCCTGAAATGATTTTGGTAGGTTAGTTCCAGTTACGTTATGTACTGTAGCAATGGAGAAAGTTACTGTATAATCACAAGTTTCTCCCTATGGAAATAGGTATTTGGAGACATATCTATATCCGTATCCATATCTGTATTTAGTGTTTTTACATGATTTTTTCCTAGTCTTAAGATGTTAGCTTTAATTGTAGAAACATTTAGTTTTCTCTGCATCCAAGAAAGATAGTGCACAAAGATAACATGTTAAAGTGGATAAAGGAAATAAATATCTTATATGGCACACATTGTGAATTAGCTAAATATTTCAAAATAACTGTTATTTCTATCATTTCTAAGTATATATTTCTCTAGATGTTGTCGTTGGTGTTATGTGCTATCGAGTAGGTTCCAATTATGACTCATAGCAACTCGTTGTACACAAAAACAATACCAGTCCTGTGCCATCCTCACAATTGTTGCTATGTTGGAGGTCATTGTGGAAGCCGCTGTGTCAGTCCATCTAGTTGGAAGTCTTCCTCTCTTTCAGTGACCCTCTATGTTACTAAGCATAATGTCCTTCTCCAAGGACTGGTCCCTCCTGATAACATGTCCAAAGAATAGGATGAGATTAAGTCTCCACATCCTTACTTTTAAGAAGCATTCTAGCTGTACTTCTTCCAAGACAGATTTGTTTATTCTTCTGGCAGGCCATGGAATAGTCAATATTCTTCCCCAACACCATAATTCAAATGCATCAATTCTTCTTTGGTCTTTCTTATTCATCATTCATCATTTGCATGCATATGAGATGATTGAGAATACCATGGATTGGGTGAAGCATACCTTATTCCTCGAGATGACATGTTTGTAACACTTTAAAGAGGTCTTTTGTAGCAGATTAGCACAATGTAGTACATCGTTTGATTTCTTGACTGCTGCATTCATGGGTGTTGATTGTGGTTTAAGTTAAATGAAATCCTCACAACTACAATATTTTCTCCATTTATCATGATATTGCTTATTGGTCTGGTTATGAGGACTTTTGTTTTCTTTATGTTGAGGTGTAATCCATACAGAAGACTGTTTTTTTTTTTTATTCATCAGTAGCTGCTTCAAGTCCTCTTCACTTTCAACAGGGAATGTTGTCTGTTACAACCTTGTGTTTCACAGGTTGTTAATGAGTCTTCCTCCAGTCCTGATGCCGCTTTCTGCTTCATATAGTCCAGCTTCTCGGGTTATTTGCTAAGCGTACAGATTGAATCAGTACGGTGAGAGGATACAACCATGATGCACACATTTCCTTATTTGAAACCACACAGTATTCCCTTGCTGTATTCCAACAACTGCCTCTTGGTCTATGAACAGGTTCAGCATTAGCTCAATCAAGTGTTCTGGAATTCTTATTCTTCACAATGCTATCCATAATTGGTATGATCCACACAGTCAAATGCCTTTGCATAGTCAACAAAACGCAGGTAAATATCTTTCTGGTATTCTCTGCTTTCAGCCAGGAGTCCATCTGACATATCCCTTGTTCCACATCGTGTTCTGAATCCACCCTGAATTTCTGGCAGTTCCTTGTTGATGTAGTCCTGCAACCATTTTTGAATGATCTCCAGCAGAATCTTACTTGTGTGTGATTTAATGATACTGTTTGATAATTTCCACATTCTGCTGGATCACCTTTCTTTGGAATAGGCACAAATATGTCTCTTCCTGTGGGTAGACCAGGTAGCTGTCTTGCAGATTTCTTGGCATAGATGAGTGAGTGCTTCCAGGGTTGCATCTGTTTGTTAAAACATCTCAATTGGTATTCCATCAATTCCTGGAGCCCTGTTTTTTCTTTTTTTTTTTATTTTTCTTTTTTTTATTTTTTTAAATATTTTA
>NW_004443961.1:4923958-4926810 GCF_000243295.1 Trichechus manatus latirostris
AGTTACTACAAATGTTGCCCTATGACAATGGTTAACAATCTCACAACACATCAACAATATCCTTACTCTACTTTGTGTTCCCTGTCATCAGCTTCCTACTCCCCTTCTGCCTTCTGGGCCTTGTCACTGGACTCCTGTACCTCATTACTCTCATGGTTTTACTGTGGAGCCCTGTTTTTTGCCAGTGCCTTCAGTGCAGCTTAGACTTCTTCCTTCAATACCATTTTTTCTTCATCACATGCTACCTCTGGAAATGGTTGAACCTTGACCTATTCTTTTGGGTACAGTGACTTTGTGTACTCCTTCAATCTTCTTTTGGTGCTTCCTGCATTGTTCAATTTTTTGCGCATGCAATCCTTCAAAATTGCAACTTGAGACTTGAATTTTTTCTTCAGTTCTTCAGCTTGAGAAATGCTGAGCATGTTCTTCCTTTTTGGTTTTCTAACTCCAGTCTCTGCACATTTCATTATAATACTTTGCCTTCTCAAGCTACCCTTTCATATTTTCTGTTCAGCTCTTTTACTTCATCATTTCTTCTATTCACTTTACCTACTCTATATTCAAGAGCACATTTCAGAGACTCTTCTGACACTTATTTTGGTCTTTTCTTTTTTCTGTCTTTTTATGACCTTTTGATTTCTGCATGTACGATGTCCTTGATGTCATCCCACACCTGGTCTGGTCTTCAGTCATTAGTGTTCAATGTGTTAAATCTTTCTTGAGAAGGTCTCTAAATTCAGGTGAGATGTGCTTAAGGTCACACTTTGGCTCTGGTGGACTTGTTTTAATTTTCTTCAGCTTCAACTTGAAATTGCATATGAGCATTTGATGGTCTGTTCCACGGTTGGCCCCTGGCTTTTTTCTGACAGATGATAGTGAGCTTCTCCATTTTCTCTTTCCACAGATGTAGCCGATTTGATTCCTGTGTGTTCCATCTAGTGAGGTACCTGTGTACAGTCACCATTTATGTTGTCGAGAAAAGATATTTCCAGTGAATAGGTTGCTGGTCTTGAGCAACATTCAATCATGCCATCTCCAGTGTCGATGGAATAGCAATTGAGATGTTTCAACAAACGGATGTGTCGCTGGAGGTACTCACTTGTCTATGCCAATAAATTTGAAAGACAGCTACTTGGTCAACTAACTTTACCCATTCCAAAGAAAGGTGAGCCAACAAATGTCGAAATTATCAAACAATGTTATTAATATCAAGGACAATTAAAATTTTGCTGAAAATCATTTAAAAGCAGTTGCAGTGGTACATCAACAGAGAACTGCAATAAATTCAAGCCAGATTCAGAAGGGGACATGGAACCAGGGATATCTTTGCTGATGTCGGCTAAATGCAGAGAATACCAGAAAGATGTTTACCTGTGTTTTATTGACTATACAGACGTTCGACTGTGTGGATCATAACAAATTATGGATAACTGTGAATAATGAAATTCCAGAATGCTTAATTGTGCTCACGAGGAACCTGCACATAGACTAAGAGGCAGTTGTTCAAACAGGACAAAGGGAAACTATGTGGTTTAAGTCAAGAAACATATGTGTCAGGATTGTATCCTTTCACCATATTTATTCAATATGTGTGCTGTGCAAAGAATCCGAGAAGCTGGAGTATATGAAGAAGAAGGTGGCATAAGGATTGAAGGAAGACTCATTAACCACCTGCGATATGCAGATGACACGATCTTGCTTGCTGAAAGGGAAGAGGATTGGAAGCACTTACTGATAAAGATCAAATAGCACAGACTTCAGTATGGATTACACCTCAACAGAAAGAAAGCAAAAATCCTCACAACTGGACCAATAAGCAACATCATGATAAACAGAGAAAAAATTGAAGTTGTTGAGAATATCATTTTGCCTGGATCCACAATCAACATCCATGGAAGCAGCAGTCAAGAAATCAAAAGACTCATTGCACTGGGCAAATCTGCAAAAGTCCTCTTTAAAGTGTTCAAAAGCAAAGATGTCACTTTAAGGACTAAGGTGCATCTGACCCAAGCCATGGTTTTTTCAATCACCTCATATGCATGTGAAAGCTGGACAATGAGTAAGAAAGATTGAAGAAGAATTGATACCTTTGAATTATGGTGTTGGCAAAGAATATTGAATATACGATGGACTGCCAGAAGAATGAACACATCTGTCTTGGAAGAAGTACGGCCAGAATGCTCATTAAAAGCAAGGATGGTGAGACTTCATCCCACATCCTTTGGATATATTTTCAGGAGGGATCAGTCCCTGGAGAAGGACATTATGCTTGGTAAAGTAGAGGATCAGCAAAAAAGAAGAAGACCCTTAACATGATGGATTGACACAGTGGCTGCAACAATGGGCACAAGCATAACAATGATTGTGAACATGGCAGTGTTTCATTCTGTTGTACATAGGGTCGCTATGAGTCGGAACCAATTTGACGACACCTAATAGCAACAAAAACTTTGCTAGTATTGTCCATGTGACACAGTTCTGGGTAATATGGTATAAGCAAGAGTGTGGAGGTTTCAGACAAAACATTTTGCTTTTCTGATCTGTGTACTCAACCTTCTTGCTTCCCCTTATTTTCCTGCCAGAAACACAGCCTGAGATCTGGTGTCACAGCAGCCATGTAGGGACTTGTGGTGGGGACCAGAATGAGGAAGACCTATGTGCTCAGGACAGCTGACTGGAAAGGTAGGAGGAGCCTGCTGGCCTCACTCAGATACTGAAGCAGGACATGGTGATTACTATCTGGGCTTCTCTTGAGAGACTTCGGTAGAGTTATTTACAGGGAACACCATCCTAACAGATATAAATATGTGTGTGTGCATATATATATATATATATATATATATATATATATA
>NW_004443961.1:4926910-4947853 GCF_000243295.1 Trichechus manatus latirostris
ATATATATATATATATATATATATATATATATATACACATACATATATAGTAAATTTTTTATATGAGAAATAAGACTACAATCATCAGTTTCTCATCATAGTTTAAGACAGACTGCATATAACATGAGAATTAGATATTTTAAAGATATTAACTAATTATTTGAGGGTATATACCTGAATTTAGAGACTGTATCTAGAATAGATTTGATGAATTGAATACAAATGACTGAAGACTAGACAAGTTGTGGAATGACATGAAGGACATTATACATAAGGAAAACAAAAGTTCTTAAAAGTACAGGAAGAAAATAAAGGACAAAAATGGATATCACAAGAGACTCTGAAACTTGCTCTTGAACATAGAATAGCTAAAGTGATTGGAAGAAATGATAATACAGCTGAACAGCAGATTTCAAAGGGTGACTAGAGACAACTAAGTAAAATATTATAATAAAATGTGCAAAGACCTGGAGTTAGAAAACCAAAAGGGAGAAGATGCTTGGCACTTCTCAAGCTGAAAGAATTAAAGAAAAAGTTCAACTCTTGAGTTACATATTGAAGAATTCTTTCAGCAATACATGGAATGACACAGGAAACATCAAAAGAAAATAGAAGGAATACACAGAGTGAATGTACCAAAAAGATTTGGTCAAGGTTCAGCCATTTCAAGAAATAGCATATGATCAAGAACTGATGATGCTGAAGAAAGAAGTCCAAGCTGCACTGAAGGCATTGGCAAAAACAAGGCTCCAGGAATTGACGGAATACCAATTCACATGTTTTAGATGCAAAGCTAGAAGCACTCCTTGTTTATGCCAAGAAACTTGGAAGAAAGCTAACTGGCCAACCAACTAGAAGAGATGAATATTTTTGCCCATTCCAAAGTAAGGTGATCTAACAGAATATGGAAATTATTTAAAATATCATTAATATCACACACAATTAAAATTTTGCTGAAGGTGATTCGAGAACGGTTGCAGCAGTACATTGACAGGGAATGCCAGAAATTCAAGCTGGATTTAGAAGAGGACATGGAAAGAGGGCTATCATTGCTGATGTCAGATGGACCTTGGCTGAAAGCAGAGACTACCAGAAAGATGTTTTCCTGTGTTTTACTGACTGAGCAATGGCGTTCGACCGTGTGGATCGCAACAAATTATGGATAAGACTGTGAAGAATGGAAATTCCATAACACTTAATTGGGCTCATGAGGAACCTGTACATAGATCAGGAGGTGGTCATTGGAACAGAACAAGGGGATACTGTGTGGTTTAAAATCCGGAAAGGTGTGCATCAGATTTGATCCTTTCACCGTACTTATTCAATGTGTATGCTGAGCAAATAATCCAAGAAGCTGTACTATATGAAGAAGAACGGGACATCAGGATTGAAGGGAGACTCATTAACAACTTTGTCTTAGTCAACTAGTGCTGCTATAACAGAAATACCACAAGTGGATGGCTTAACAGAGAGAAATTTATTCTCTCACAGTCTAGTAGGCTGCAAGTCCAAATTCAGGGCACCAGCTCCAGGGGAAGGCTTTCTCTGTTGGCTCTGGAGGAAGGTCCATGTCATCAATCTTCCCTTGGTCTAGGAGCTTCTCTGCACAGGAACCTCAGGTCCAAAGGACACGCTCTGCTCCCAGCACTGCTTTCTTGGTGGCATGAGGTTCCCATGTCTCTCTGCTTACTTCTCTCTTTTATATCTCAAAAGAGATTGGCTTAAGACATAAATCTTGTAGACCTCATCAATATAACTGCCTCTAATCCATCTTATTACATCATAGCGATAGCATTTACAACACATAGGGAAATCACATCAGATGATAAAATGGTAGATAATCACACAATAGTGGGAATAATGACCTAGCCAAGTTGACAGATACTTTGGGGGGACATAATTCAACCCATGACAAACCTGCATATGCAGATGATAACACCTTGCTTGCTGAAAGTTAAGAGGACTTGAAGCACTTACTGATGAAGATCTAAGACTACAGCCTTTGAGTGGATTACACCTCAACATAAAACAAAAATCCTCCCAACTGGACCAATAAGCAACATCGTGATAAATGGAGTAAAGACTGAAGTTGTCAAGGATTTCATTTTACTTATATCCACAATCTATGCCCATGGAAGCAGCAGTCAATAAACCAAATGACTTATTGCATTGTACAAATCTGCTGCAATAGACCTCTTTAAAATGATCAAAAGCAAAGATGTCACCAGGAGGACTAAGGTGCATCTGACCCAAGCTGTGGTATTTTCAATCGCCTCATATACATGCAAAAGCTGGAAAATGAATAAGGAAGACTGAAGAAGAATTGATACATTTGAATTATGATGTTGGCGAAGAATATTGAATATTCTATGGGCTTCCAGAAGAATGAACAAATCTGTCTTGGAAGAAGTGCAGCCAGAATGCTCCTTAGAAACAGGGATGGTAAGACTTCATTACACATACTTTCAACATGTTATCAGGAGGGAACAGCTCTTGGGGAAGAACATCATGATTAGTAAAGTAGAGGGTCAGTTAAAAAGAGGAAGACCCTCAACACAATGGATTGACACAGTGGCTGCAACAATGGGCTCCAATATAGCAATGATTGTGAGGATGGTGCAGGACCAGGCAGTGTTTCATTCTGCTGTACACAGACTCGTTATGAGTCAGAACTGACTTGAGGGCACCTAACAATGAAAACTTCAACTAGATGTTTTACAACATATTTCCTTTGAACCAGTTAAAAATCAGTCATATAATCAGAGACAGTAACTACGGATTCTGATTCCAGGAGCTCTACCTCCAGGGTTGGTATGGGGTAAGGTCAGAGGGGCAGAAGTCTCGGGACCTGCCTTCTGCGTTGTGGCTGCCTCTTCGTTCTGTCAGGCTTTACGTTTCCTGGGCATTGCCCTTATTCTTCTTGATTGGGCAGCATCTGAGTTGCCTCTCCATTTCAGAGAGCGACTCTGCCTGTGAAGTTGTGTAGCCCTGTCTTGAAGCTCTCCGAGGTGGTCTTTATGAGGACATAATATACCTCAGAGGCTTGGTTACTATTAGCCATGTATAGGCATTTGGAATATGAGATTGCCAATTGCCATCTTTATCCATTCTCATTCTGTATAGGATTTTGATGTAGGAGATTAACTTGTTATTGAAATGCATTTTCTCTACAAATACTGGCTAAAAATTTATGAGTATGTAAGTTGAAAGAACTGGCTAAATACTATAAGAACCATGTTAATTTACTACTCTAACAACTTTCCATACCATTTCACAGTTATTTTTGCTTACAGTAATGGTTTGTAGATTATAAAATAGTGTGCATAAGGTACATTCCTAAACTAACCTAGTTCTTCACTAATATATGAGAGACATTGAGCTTTTTATTCTCTTCTACATACGTCTATTCATTTTTTCCTTTAAAAAAAAAAAAGCATGATTTGCTCTTAAGTCTCTTAGAATGCTAAAGCTTTGAGAAGTTTGAGTAGTATGAAAAATATTTGAATTTTATAGGCCCCAACTAATTTAAATTGATTTACTGTCCAGAGTGTTTGCAATGAATAGTTCCGTGAGACAAAACAACCTTATCAAATCTATTAGGAAGGTCCTTTTTTGTGTGGCTTTATGTACATCCGTTCCAAAAGTTAGTATCAATGAAAAAAATTTCGTGTTTGTACTGGTCCGTTGTACCTAGTGTTAGGCGTTGTGTAAATTGTATGGTTAAAGTGATAAGGACATTATTATCATTTTAAGTTAATAGCATTAAAGATCAATGTCTTAAGTTGGGTTCTCTAGAGAAGCAAAATCAGTGACGAGTATATACACATACAAAAAAAACCCAAACCTATTGCCGTCAAGTCAATTCAGATTCATAGAGACCCTATAGGACATAGTAGATCTTCCCCATTGAGTTTCCAAGAAGCGGCTGATAGATTCGAACTTCTGACTTTTTGGTTAGCAGCCATAGCTCGCCATAGTTCTTAATCACTACCCACCCAGGGAGCCATATATACATACATATATGTTGTTGTTGTTAGGTCCCGTCAAGTTGGTTCTGACTGATGGCAACCCTATGTACAACAGAACAAAACATTGCCTGGTCCTGCACCATCTTCATGATTGTTGTTATGCTTGAGCCTGTTGTTGCAGCCACTGTGTCAATCCATCTCATTGAAGGTCTTCCTCTTTTCCTTTTTTGCTGACCCTCTACCTTACCGAGCATGATGTTCTTCTCCAGACTCTGATCCCTCCTGATAACATGTCCAAAGTATGTGAGACGTAGTTTCTCCATCTTTGCTTCTAAGGAGCATAATAGCTGTACTTCTTCCAAGACAGATTTGTTTGTTCTTTTGGCAGTCCATGATATATCCAATATTCTTCACCAATACCACAATTCAAAGGCATCAGTTCTTCTTCGATCTTCCTTATTGATTGTCCAGCTTTCACATGCATATAAGGCAATTGAAAACACCATGGCCTGGGACAGGCACTACCTTAGTTCTCAAGGTAACATCTTTGCTTTTGAACGCTTTAAAGAGTTCTTTTGCAGTTGCTTTGCCCAATGCAATGCGTCATTTCATTTCTTGACTGCTGCTTCCATGGATGTTGATTGTGAATCCAAGTAAAATGAAATCCTTGACAGCTTCAGTCTTTTCTCTGTTTATCGTATCTTGCTTATTGGTCCCGTTGTGAGGATTTTTATTTTCGTTATGCTGAGGTGTAATTCAACAGTTTTAATCTTCATCAGTAAGTGCACCTGGCAAGAACAACAATGTACATACAAATACATATATAAATGTATATATATGCACACATACACACATATATACATATATATTTATATATATATATATATATATATATACACGTACATAAGCTGTACAATAAGGAAGACTGAAGAAGAACTGATGCCTTTGAAATATGATGTCAGCTAAGAATATCAAATATACCATGGACTGCTAGAAGAACAAACAAATCTGTCTTGGAAGAAGTACAGTGAGAATGCTCCTTATAAGCAAGGATGGTGAGACTTTATCTCACAGATTTTGGGCACGTTATCAGGCGGGATGAATCCCTGGAGAAGGACATCATGCTTGGTAAAGTAGAGGGTCAGTGAAAAAAGGAAAGCCCTCAACAAGATGGATTGACACAGTGGCTGCAACCATGGGCTCAAATATAACAATGATTGTGCAGACAGTGCAGGACTGGGCAGTGTTTCATTCTGTAGTACGTAGGGTTGCTATGAGTCAGATCTGACTTAATTGCACCTAATAACAACAGTACATACACACACACACACAGAGAGAGAGAGAGAGAAATATATTGATTGGTTTATATCAAGGAAATGGTGCACCAGGTTGTAGAAGCTGGAAAGGCCCAAGTTCATGGCTTAGGTGTCAGGCTGGAGGCTTCTCCTGACTCCTGTAGCTGCAGGGGCTGACAACCCAAGATCAGCTGGTCAGACAGCAGGCTGTGGGCTCAAAGACTGCAGATGCTGACAAATCCAAGATCAGCAAGTTAGATGGCAGGCTGTCGGCTCAAGATCAAAGAACCCAAGTTCAGATGATGACAAGACAAATGCAGGATGCTGAGCAGAGCAAAAGCCAGTGAGCATACCCTCAAGGAAACTCCCTTTCACTGATTGGCTACTCATAGGATATTTCATCATGGAGGAAATTACATTATATCAGATCTCACCATGGAAGTGATTACATCATTGCTTAACTGCCAAACTACATCATAACTGCCATACCACTGAGAGTCATGGCCCAACCAAGTTGACACACAACCTTAATCATTATAGTCCACCCCTTGTCAATTTGGCATCTGTACACATCTCAAACCATACATAATCTCTAAATAAGGAAAATTATAAAGTCATACTTGTTCCTAACATGATACAACTAACACGAATACAACCAAAAAACACTAGTCCTATTTATATCTTGTATTTTACAAGTGAAGAAAAGGAAAATATTTGATGCACATTTACAAAGAAGAAATACTCATAACCATTACAGTCCTAGTTTCTGCAACTGGTCATGTGGTTGTAGATGGTATTTAGAACTACCTTTTTCCACCACCCATTCCATATTCCCTTTGCCTTCAGCAAGCACCTCAGCTGGGCGTGGTTCTTTGCCTGGTGGAGTGACCCAAACCTTCACTCCTGAAGTGTCTGGCCAATTAGTAGTCATGTCAGAATTGGGTTGCTGTAGTTTTCCATTGACTTTAATCACAGAGTATGGCAGTACCAACAGACGCCCTAAGGGATCTCCTGCATTCCAGACATACTCTTCTTTCCCTCCATTAGGTAATATCAGTTTGATTTTTCTCTTGATAATCAGAATCAATCACAGCAGCCAATATAGTAACTCCCTTTTCTTTCTTTATTTATTTATTTTAAGTTTTTTGTGGTAAATATATAGGTAATGAAACAGTTGCTGTTTCAACAGTCTTCACATATATAGTTCAGTGACATTGATTATGTTCATCATGTTGTTCAGCCATCATCTTATCCATTCCCTAATTTTTCTTTTTCCTTTAATTTTTCTTTTTTTTTATTGTACTTAAGATGATGTTTACAGAACAAATAGTTTCTCATTAAACAGTTAGTACACATATTGTTTTATGACAATGATTAACAACTCCACAACGTGTCAACACTGTCCCTTCTCGACCTTGGGTTCCCCACCACTAGCTTTCCTGTCCCCTCCTGCCTTCTAGTCCTTGTCCCTGGACTGTTGTGCCCCATTAGTCTCGTTTTGTTTTATGGGGCTGTCTAACCTTGGCTGAAGGGTGAACCTCGGGAGTGACTTCGTTACTGAGCTAAAAGGGTGTCCGGGGGCCATACTCTTGGGGTTTCTCCAGTCTCTGTTAGGCCAGTAAGTCTGGTCTTTTTTGTGGGTTAGAATTTTGTTCTACATTTTTCTCCAGCTTTGTCCGGGACCCTTTGTTGTGATCCCTGTCAGAGCAGTCAGTGGTGGTAGCCGGGCACCATCTAGTTGTACTAGACTCAGTCTGGTGGAGGCTGTGGTAGTTGTGGTCCATTAGTCGTTTTGACTAATCTTTCCCTTGTATCTTGTTTTCTTCATTCTCCCTTGCTCCCAAAGGTGTGAGAACAGTGGAGTGTCTTAGATGGCTGCTCACAAGTAACTCCCTTCTTTATCTGTTGATCCAGAGGCATAACGAGCCCAAAGTGGTCAGGTGGCATTCTTAACTTCTAGTTCAGTGGACTCTGTCATGTGTTTCCAGGTGGGAGCATTCCTTCCTTTGGAACTAAGACCTCTATACCCACAGAGCGTAGGGTTCAGGAGACAAGAAGCAAAAATTCTGGGAGTCAATCACGAGGGGTAACAGTGAGTGGCGCCGTTCCCATTTCCACCCTTTGATTCCTAGACCCATTAATCCTGTCTATGGGAGAAACAGCACCTTATATTAGAAGCTGGTTTAGAGGATATACAGCATCCTGGAGAACATTGCCCCAACCTTGCAAGGTATTGCCACCTAGCTGGTGCTGTAATTGTGCCTATAGAAGGCTGTTCCATCGTTCTGTCAAGCCAGCTGCTTCAGGATGATGGGGAACATGATAAGACCAGTGAATTCTATGAACATGGACTCATTACCTCACTTCATTTGCGGTGAAGTGAGTCCCTTGATCTGAGGCAATGCTGTGATGGTGGATAAGGCATTCTGTAAGTCCAAGGTTGATAGTTTGGGCAGAAGCATTGCATGCAAGGAAGGCAAATCTGTATCCAGAGTGTCTATTCCAGTAAGAAAAATATACTGCCCTGTCCATAATGAGAAGCAGTCTAATGTAATCAATCTACCACCAAGTTGCGGTCTGATCACCTCAAGGAATGGTGCCATATCAGGCATTCACTATTTGTCTCTGCTGCTGGCAGATTGGGCACTCAGCAGTGGCTGTAGCCAAATCAGCCTTGGTGAGTGGAAGTCCATGTTGCTGAGCCCATGCATAACCTCCATCCCTGCCACCATGACCACTTTGTTCATGAGCCCATTGTGCAATAATGAGAGTGGCTGGGAGAGGAAGACGATTGGTTTTCACAGAATGTGTCAGCCTATTCATTTGATTGTTAAAATCCTCCTCTGCTGATGTCACCCTTTGATGAACATTCACAGAAAACACAAATATCGTCAATTCTTTGGCCCATTCAGAGAGGTCTATCCACATACCTCTTCCCCATACCCTCCTTATCTCCAATTTTCCAATCATGTTCCTTCTAAATCCTTGACCATCCAGCCAAACCATTGGCCGCAGCACATGAATCAGTATACAATTGTACATCTGGCCATTTCTCCTTCCGAGCAAAGTGAACAACCAGGTGCACTGTTTGAACTTCTGCCCATTAGGAAGATTTCCCTTCACCACTGTCCTCCAAGGAGGTCCCAGCAAGGTGATGTAGTGCTGCCGCTGTCCACTGTTGAGTGGTGCCTACCTATCGCACAGAACCATCTGTAAACCAGGCATGAGTTTTGTCAACTTCAATTAACTGATCATAAAGAACTCCCCATGAGACCATAGGTGCAGACTGGTAGATGGAAGGTGTCTTAGGCTGGGTTCTCTAAAGAAGCAAAACCAGTAAAGTGCATATATATATATATATAGAGAGAGAGAGAGAGAGAGATTTATAAGAAGGAAATTTTGTTCACACAGTTCTGGAGGCTGAAAAGACCCATGTCCATGGGTCAAGCATCAGGCTGGAGGCTTCTCCTGACTCACATAGCTGTAGGGGCTGACGAACCCAAGATCAACACGTCGGACAGCAGACTGCAGGGTCAGGGGCTGGGGAGGCAGATGAATCCTAGATCATCAGGTAAGATGGCAGACCACTGGCTCAAGTCCCAAGAACTGCAGTTCAGATGATGACTAGCCAATTGCAGGATTCAGAGAGGAGTAAACGCCAGTGAGCTTTACCAGAAAGTCCATATATATTGATGCAGGCCATATCTGAAAGGACCTTTCAACTGATAGGCTGCTTATAGTAGAACTCACCATGGAGGAGATTACATTGTATCTAATGAGCAAAGACGAGAAGAGTTGTGGAATGACATCAAGGACATCATACATGAAGAAAGCAAGAGGTCATTAAAAAGACAGGAATTAAAGAAAAGACCATAATGAATGTGAGAAGAGACTCTTTGAACCCTGCTCTTGAAGGTCCAGTAGCTAAAGCAAATGGAAGAAATGATGAAGTAAAAGAGCTGAACAGAAGATTTCAAAGAGCACATCAAGAAGACAAAGTATTATAATGACATATGCAAAGACCTGGAGTTAGAAAACCAAAAGGGAAGAACGTGCTTGGCATTTCTCAAGCTGAAAGAACTGAAGAAAAAATTCAAGTCTCAAGTTGCCATATTGAAGGACTCTACAGGGAAAATTTTAAACTACACAGGAAGCATCAAAAGAAGATAGAAGGAATACACAGAGTCACTATACCAAAAAGAGTTGGTTGACATTCAACTGTTTCAGGAGGTAGCATATGATCATAAATCAATGGTACTGACAGAAGAGGTCCAAGTTGCACTGAAGGCACTGGTGAAAAACACGGCTGCAGGAATTGACAGAATACTAATTGAGATGTTTCAACAAACAGATACAGCGCTGGAAGTGGTCACTCGCCTATGCCAAGACAATTTGAAGACACCTACCTAGCCAACTGACTGGAAGAGATCCATATTCATGCCTATTCCAAAGAAACGTGATCCAACCGAATGTGGAAATTATCGAAAAATATTATTATTACCACATGCAAGCAAAATTTTGTTGAAGATCATTCAAAAGCAGCTGCAGTAGGACATAGACAAGGAACTGCCAAAATTCAAGCTGGATTCAGAAGAGGACGTGGAACCAGGGATATCATTGCTGATGTCAGATGGATGCTGACTGAAAGCAGAGAATACCAGAAGATGTTTCCCTGTGTTTTATTGACTGTGCAAAGGCATTTTAACTGTGTGTATCATAACAAATGATAGATAACATTGTGAAGAAGGAGAGTTCCAGAACACTTAATTATGATCATGAGGAACCTGTACATAGATCAAGAGACAGTTGTTCAAAGAGAACAAGGAGATACTGGGTGCTTTAAATTCAGGAAAGCTGTGTGTCAAAGTTGTATCCTTTCACCATACTTATTCAATCTGCATCTGAGCAAATAAACTGAAAAGCTGGACTATATGAAGAAGAAGGTGGCATCAGGATTGGAGGAAGACTCATTAACAATCTGCATTATGTAGAGGACACAACCTTGCTTACTGAAAGTGAAGAGGACTTGAAGCACTTACTGATGAAGATCAAAGGCCACAGCCTTCAGTATGGATTACACTTCAACATAAAGAAAACACAAATCCTCAGAACTAGACTAATAAGCAGTATCATGATAAATGGAGAAAAGATTGAAGTAGTCAAGGATTTCACTTTGCTTGGATCCATAATCAACACCCATGGAAGCAGCAGCCAAGAAATCAAGTGGCACATTGCATTGGGCAAATGTACTGCAAAAGACCTCTTTACAGTGTTAAAAAGCAAAGATGTCACCTTGAAGTCTAAGGTGTGCTTGACCCAAGCCATGGTGTTTTCAATCGCCTCATACACATGAGAAAACTGGACACCGAATAAAGAAGATCAAAGAAGAATTGACGCCTTTGAATTGCAGTACTGGTGAAGAATATTGAATATACCATGGACTACCAAAAGAACAAACAAATCTGCCCTGAAAGAAGTGCAACCAGAATGCTCCTTAGAAGCAAGGATGGCAAGACTACGTCTCATGTACTTTGGACATGTTATCAGGAGGGCTCAGTGCCTGGAGAAGGACATCATGCTTGGTAAAGTGGCGGGTCAGCGAAAAAGAGACCTTCAAGGAGATGGATTGGTGCACTGGCTGCAACAATGAGCTCAAGCACAACAACGATTGTGAAGATGTAGCAGGACCAGGCAGTGTTTTGTTCTGTTGTACACAGGGTCTCTATGAGTCAGAACTGACTCAATGGCACCTAACAACAACAAAATCATGGAGGTGATTACATCATTACTTAACTACCAAACTACATCATAACTGCCACCCCACTGAGAATTACGGCCCACCCAAGTTGGCACACAACCTTAACCATCACAATCAACTAATGCAATTATACCATTAATAAAAAAGACAAAAAGACTTTAGCATTAAAAAGTTTATTAACAGAAACTTCAATAATGCCAAGAGTACTTTCTGGCAAAACAAATCAGAAATCAAAACACTAGTAATGATTTGTCAAATTGTAATTATCAGTGGTTTCTGAATATTATCATTGAGAAGGCATGTGAACATTAGCTGAGACCTATACATTTAGTTTATCTCAGCATTCTCTGGCAAGTTCTTTCATGGTGCATCCTTGGTAACAACCTTGTTACTCAATGCTATATTTGGCATTCTCTTTTATCGATAATTTTGATCCACGCCTAAGCTTTCCGTTTCTGTAGGGATGTCGTTTTGTGGTTCACCCTGTGGCCCCGGGTTCATCAAGCCAAGTCCTCCATTTGTAGGGACGTACTCTTTTGGTTCACTCCGTAAACCCGGGTTCATTATGCTAAGTCCTCCATTTGCAGGGATGTAGTCTCTTCCATCACTCCGTATCACCGGGTTCATCATGCCAAATTCTCCACTTGCCATCAGCTTGCGAGAATTATCTGGTCCAAACAACTTACGGAAGGCGTCAGAAGTGGCTGTCGCAAGACCTGCAGAATTAAATAAAAGTGGGCAAGAGAATATTCATGTCAAGCAGCATCAGAAAAATTATAAAATTTTGTCATAAACAAAAAGGAAAGCATTGCCTCAATATAGCTGAACATCAAAACATAATCAGCAAGCATCCTCGTACCAAGGCATTTTTACTTACTTATGGTTTGGCAGCTTAAATTACTGCAAAATTCTTAAAGTTTTGCTTTATGCCATCCTTTCAACCCCCATGGTCTCTTCCCATGATCCCCTTAACGTGTTCATCTTGGCACATTTGTCTCTGCCTGACACTGATCACTCATCTCTCTTAAGTCATCCTTGTCATTGAAAACTCTCAGTGTGACCACAGATGGATTTCTCTTACTTGAGTAATTTTCTTCCATTGTTAAGCAACTTCTGAGTTATGAATGTAATGCTTTCAATGTACATTAATTATTTTAGGCTATCTAATGCTCCAGGGAGGTAAATTACTGCTCAGGATAAAGTTAAAAAGGCAGAATTCCCAGCTGTTCTGCCTAACAGGCAGGAGGTACAAGCCTCTGAGATACAAGATCTCAAACATCTGTTTGACAATTTCTCTTCCCCACAGTATTTCCTTCAAGTCAATAGTACTTTACATTAAAGAGAGAAAAGGGTTAAGAGAACACTAACCAAATCAAAAACGGCTAAGTGAAAAGAGGAATGGGTGTCTGCATGCTATACGTACTGACTAACGTGCTATGTGTGGTGTTTGTCCAGTGCTGTGGATCACGCACTGCACAAGCTCTGTGCACCCAGAGCAGGAAACCTATTCTCAAACAGCATCCTGGGATGGGCGGAAGTGGAGGCTGGAAAGCAGCCGTAACCAGCTCTCCTTCTTCTTCATGCCTATGCGGGTCAGTTGAACATTCATGAACTGATGCCATGTCTCTGGAACTGCCAGACAGAAGAGATAGAAACAAAAAGCAAAATGTTTCCTGCCCTCAAAAAACATTCCGTCACATAAACCTTCTCTTCATCTTTCTTATCCTACTTACACAATTTTGAGTGTTTTAACAGATAAGAATTAGAAATACAGATGACGTTTACATTCTAGTGTACCTCAGTCAGTTCTGGCTGGTCTTTTTAATGGCAGCAAAGCTGTCCTTTTCAGCTTTTTAATAATGCATTCCTCCTGAAATAGTGGAAGCAGTGAGGCAAGAAGATAAAAATTTAAGTGATTCCAAATTCTTAATAACTAGCATACTCTTTTAAAAATAGTTCCAGATTTGAGCTGTACTCAATCAACCCTGATACGTTGCATTTAAAGAACATCCACTGCAGCTTCCAAAAGTTTGAAAGCGCCAAATGGTCTAGCTATGAGTGTCTGGAGGTGAGCTTCCCTGGACTGTGTCCCTTGGGTTTCTCTTATAGGCAGCTGGCCCCTTTCTTCCTCTCCCATCCCCTCTCCTCCAACTGAGCTTCAATAACCAGCTCACAGAGGTGAGAGGCAAAGCCCAAGCTTCTAGGCACCAGAAGAAGCAGCACCAGCAGAGCTTAGGCACTGAGCGTGGGCATCCAATGAGACCTGGAGCCTGAGTGGGAGCACTTACCTCCCAAAAGGAAACGTTTCAGGAATGACTTGACCCTACTGCCACCGCTCTCCTTTTTCATGTGGACATTGACGCAGTCACTGCTCTGGCCAAAGGGTGATTGGCCACCACATATCCTCATAGTTTTCCACCTCTTTTTGGCGGAGATCTCTCTGGGAAGCTGGCTCAGCAGCAGGCAGACTCCTAGCAGGTGGAACAACAGCAGGCGTCGCATCCTGGACCTGCTTTTCAGCCTTTCTCCAGGGAAGGTCTATCCTTGGCTGCAGGCTGCTTTCCCTGCCTGGCTCCACCAGGTTTTTATAGCCCTCGGGCTCCCACTCAGACCTTGAGTCAAGCTCCCCAGCCCCACCCCTTTCCCCACCCCCTCCAGGGAATTTCCCCCCTCTGCTCCTGTCCACCCTCCCCATCTTGCTTCTATTGGCCCACCCTTCTTCTGCATTTCACCCTTTCCCTTTCTTACCCTCAAACCATTTTGTGTGCTCTCGTACTGTTAGTCATTATCTGAAGCCTTATCTTTTTTGTATTCTAATATTTGTTATTGTTGTTGTTGAGAGTATACACAGGAGAGCATGTACCAATTCAACTCTTTCTGCATGCACAATTCAGTGACAGTGATTACATTCTTGAAGTTGTGCAACCATTCTCACCCTCCTTTTTGAAGCCTTATTTTTATTAGAAATGTGGAAACTGAAAACAAAATGGAGACACTTATGTCAAGCCTAGAGAACATGCTCAATGTCTGGTTTCACAGAACCAATGTTTAAGATAATAAATAACCTTACCTTTAGAGGTAATAACTAGAGTGTTTCTTTAGATTTATCTGTAACCACCATCCTGCATCTTTAACCCCTACATTCCAGACAAATCGGCACCTAGCCATCTGGAAACCTGCCTGGGCAGGCACTGACCCCCTGGAGACCTGCATCCTCTGTCATCTTAGCATAACTGACATTTCTAAAGAAGATAGGACTTCAAGGCACATTTTGATGAATATCTGAAAGTCTGAGCAAAACTGCCTGGATTTCGCCAACTTTCTTTCTTCCTCTATTAAAACCCCAATATTGCTCCATTACTTTGGAATACTCAGTTTCATGCTTTGTGTTGCCCAATTTGAGAATTGTATAATTGAGTAATAAATCTCTAGATTACTTTAACTTTGTTTCCACTCATAGAAATCCTTTGACAGCAAAGCTTGACCAATACAATAAATTACATAAAATTAAAAGCACCTGTGTTTTCACAGTCCAGTTTTTTCCAAGTGATCCATCATTTGCTGTCTAGTCTTCTAATCTAAACAAGGTTATAATTAGATTAATCAAGATAGTGTCTGGTGTATTGATACAGAAAAATAAAATGGGTGAATGGAAAAATTGTTGACAACAGTAGGAAAACTGATAACTTTTATTCAGAATCTTGGTAGAAACATGAATATTTCCAACAGTATCACTTTACCCCCCACCCCCAAAAAAATTCAAACTCATTGCCGTTGAGTCGATTTCAACTCATAGCAAGTAGGCTTGTACAATAATGATTTACATTTGCAGCACAGTTTCCATTCTTTATGGCAGTGGATGAGAATCTTAAGCTTGGAGGGAACTCCAAGGGTCAGCACTTAAATCTGCCCTCCAGAGATCCTGACAAGGACCGAGAGAGCACAGGAGCCTCTAGGGTTGCCTGTTAAGTCTTGAGAGAGTGTCAGATTGGAAGGTCTTCTGACAAATGTGGGAAATCAGACTCAAATACTTTCAAACAACTTATTTTCCTTTGACTCTTCTGGGAGATTGGTTGACTGTGACCAATTATGTAAATATTTTAATTTAAGAATTTATTCTTTATCTCTAGCCTCGGGAGAACACACACACAAGAAAAAAGATAAAATCAGCGGAACCCTAGAATCCCAGAAGGAATTTGCTGGTAAACATTTTCCTGCACACAAACAAAATTACATCTTTGTGATGAATTGACCATTTTCTTTGTTGGTTTCATTAGTAAGAGGAAACATTTAACATCTTCTAATTTAACTTTTTAAAAATTCAACACAGTTTTTGAGATAATATGTGATGTGACAGCACCTAACACCAGTGATGGAGCTATGGGACAAATGGACTTGGTGCTTTTAATGGGTATTCACTAAGGCAAGCATTTGGCAGGAGGCTTCTGAAAATTCTGAGGATGCAAAAGTATTTTTATGTGTTTATCTTTGTGGCAAAAATAATCTTCTTGAAAGACTGTCCCCTAAAGTAATTGCTTGTTTCAAATGTAAATTTTGGGAAAGGTTTTAATTTTTTACTTTGCCTAGGTGATGTCACGTAGTCCTCGAAACTCTCCATTAAGGTGGCAATACTCCCCACTTTACAGAGGGAGGATGCAAGTTGAGAGCAGTCAAGTAACTTGTGCAGTGCCACTTTGGTTAGCACATGTGCCAGATGTGGCTTTCTACCTGCTTTATCTCTTTTAGTAAATTCTCATTATTTTCTCAGATCTGTCAACAGCAGACAACAGACATTCAATCCTTAGGACATTCAGGGCTGCAGTAGACTGGTGTTTGTTTCTATATTTCTTCCATCTGGATTGGATTAGGAGAAGGAAGAGAAGTAAATGCTTCTTGAGTCAGAAATCAGTGCTGATTTCTGCGTAGTGCTGACTCTATGTCTCAGAGGTGCCCTTAGAACCTCTCTAGGTGCTTGTCTTGCTTTCACTGCAGGTTATCAAAGAAGACCTTCAGAAAATTCCCATGTCAGCAAACCTTTCTTTTTCCTCACTTCCTGTTTCTGCTTAAAGAACAGAGTTATTTGCAGAGTGCATGTGCTGAGCACAAGCACAGAAAGAGTTATCCCATTAAATGGAAATTATGTGAATCAAGATCTTAGTGTTTTGTCCACTGAAGATGTATGCTTGCCATGTAGTATGTACTCCCTAAGTGGACAGTCAACTTGCTGTCATCTCTTTGATTTGACTCATGGAGATCCTATGTGTTACAGAGCACAACTGTAGCTCAGTAGGGTTTAAAATATCTCTAATCTTCTAAGATGCATCAATTGATCCCAAACCACCTGGAGCAAAGAATAATGAAGAACACCAAAGACAAGAGGAAAATATGAGCCCAAGAGATAAAAGGAACTACATAAACCAGAGACTCCATCAGCCTGAGACCAGAAGAACTAGATGGTGCCCAGCTACCAGCAATGACCAAGAGTCCCTGACGGTGCAGGAGATAAGCGGGGTGCAGAACTCAAATTCTAGCAAAAAGACCAGACTTAATAGTCTGACTGAGACTGAAGAACCCCAGAAGTTATGGCTCCTGGACTCTCTGTTAACCCAGAACTAAAATCATTCCCAAAGCCAACTCTTCAGACAAAGAATAGACTGGACTATAAGACAAAAAATGATACTCGTGAAGATTCTGCTTCTTAGTTCAAGTAGATACACGAGAGTAAATGGGCAGCTCCTGTCTGGAGGGGAGAAGAGAAGGCAGAAAGGGATAGGAGCTGGATAGGACACGGGAAATCCAGGATGGAAAGGAGGAAAGTGTGGTCACATTGTAGGGATAGCAACTAGGGTCACATAACAATGTGTGTATAAATGTTTGTATGAGAAACTAACTTGAGCTGTAAACTTTCACCTAAAGCACAATAAAAAATAAATAAATAATAAAATAAAATGTCTCTGATCTTTTGGAAGTAGATCACCAGGCCTTTCTTCTGAGGCACCACTGGGTGGGTTTGAACCACCAACCTTTCAGTTAATAGGCAAGTCCTCAACAGTTTGCACCACCCAGAGTCTCCCCAGTAAATGATTAAACCAAAAACAAAACAAAACCCTTTGCCATCTAGAGGTTCTGACTCATAGCAACCCTACAGGAAAGTGGAACTGTCCCATATAGTTTCCAAGGAGCAGCTGGTGAATTCAAACTACTGACCTTTTGGTTAGCAGCTGAGCTCTTAACCATTGCGCCACCAGGGCTCCAATAAGGATTGGGGCCTCCAAATGTGCTAGTTTTAATGATCATCACTAGTGTCAATGTAGTGTAAGGCCTAAAACTGAGCACAAAGATGTTCAGTCATGAATTTAGGGTCTGAACAATCATTCCTTCCTATTTTGCTTTCAACATTAATCTTTTATTTTGTAAAAGACTATAAATGTGATTTTTGATTTGCTTGTATTTGATGAGATTAACAAGTTATTTTATGTATTAACTTGTAGCCTGCTCATTTTGCCAACCCTGAAGCATCTCGGAATAATTTTCCTAACTCTTCTCAAATAGTACTCAAGCACTTATTAGCATAGCAGCAAGGGCACAGTAAAGCCTTAGAAAAACAGATAATTCTATTGATATTTAAGAAGTTTTGTTTTTATAACAGCAGATTATAACAGAATTGAAAGTGTTCCTCTCTTTTAAAATTCAGTTTGAATATTTCCACTGTTTCAGTTAACATCAGCTGTCAAGCATGATCGTCTATATCATTTAAACAAAAATAAGGGGGATCCCATAAAAGCATTTGGCAAAGAGAATCATTTGGAACTAAGCTACTGGGTGAAGAAGAAAATTGATCAAATGTCTAGGGCAAGTTGTATGTATCTGTGTGATTACAAGCTTTATTCTTCTATGATTCAGTGGTTTCTAACAAGAGATTCATTAATTTTAGATGAAGTGCTCTTCCTGATCTTCAAGTGCAGTTTGGTGTGTGTAGAATATCTACTCATTGAGTTATAATCGTCTCATTTCTTTCAATGAATCAAGAGAACTTCTTCTCATTCACTTCCAGAGATTGAGTCTATTATCCCAATAAGCAGTTGTTTTGTATGTCTAGGACCACTTCCCAAGAAAGATAAATGTTTTCTCTGCAGACCCTATTCAGAAAAAAGAGTTGTTTTGCAGCAGATTTGCCTAATTCTTTGTTTTCTTGACTGCTGCTTCCATGAGCCCCAGGTGTCTCGTCAGTTTGTCGTAGTGTGGTGGCTTGCCTGTTGCTGTGATGATGGAAGCTATGTCACCGGTATGTCAAATACCAGCAAGGTCACTCATGGTAGACAGGTTTCTAGACTAAGACAGACTAGGAAGAAGGACCTGGTAGTCTACTTCTGAGAAAATTAACCAGTGAAAACATCATGAAGAGCAGTAGAGCACTGTCTCATATAGTGCCAGAAGATGAGCCCCTCAAGTTGGAAGGCACTGAAAATATGAATGAGGAAGAGCTGGCTCCTCAAAGTAGAGCCCACTTTAATGATGTGGATGGAGTCAAGCTTCCAGGACTTTCATTTGCTGATGTGGCATGCCTCAAAATGAGAAGAAATAGCTGAAAACATCCATTAATAATTGGGACATGGAAGTACTAATCATGAATCTAGGAAAACTGGAAATTGTCAAAAATGAAATGGAACGCATGAACATTGATATCCTAGGCATTAGTGAGCTGAAATGGACTGGTATCGGCCATTTTGAATCAGACAATCATATGGTCTACCATGCCAGGAATGACAAATTGAAGAGGATGGCATTGCATGCATCATCAAAAAGACCATTTCAAGATATATCCTGCATTACAACGTCTTCAGTGATAGGATAATATCTGTATATCAACATGGAAGACCAGTTAATATGATTATTATTCAAATTTAATACCAACCACTAAGGTCAAAGATGAAGAAATTGATGGTTTTTACCAACTTTGTCAGTCTGAAATTGATCAAACTTGCAATCAAGATACATTGATAATTATTGGTGATTGAATTGTGAAAGTTGGAAACAAAGAAAAGGAACAGTAGTTGGAAAATATGGCCTTGGTGATAGAAAGGACGCCAAGATTGCATGACAGAATTTTGCAAGAGTTCTTCATTGCAAATATCACTTTTCAACAACATAAATGGTGACTGTACACATGGACCTTGCCAGATGGAAAGCACAGGAATCAAATCAGCTACATCTGTGGAAAGAGACAATGGAAAGTCTCAATATCATCCGTCAGAACCAGGCCAGGGGCTAACTATGGAACAGGCCGTGAATGGCTCATATACAAGTTCAAGTTGAAGCTGAAGAAAATTAGAACAAGTTCATGAAAGCCAAAGTACTACCTTGACTATGTTGTTGTTGTTAGGTGCCATCAAGTCGGTTCTGACTCGTAGCGACCCTATGTACAAAAGAATGAAACACTGCCCTGTCCTGTGCCATCCTCACAATCATTATAATGCTTGAGCCCATTGTAGCAGCCACTGTGTCAATCTATCTTCTTGGGGGTCTTCCTCTTTTTCACTGACCTTCTATTTTAACAAGCATAAGATCCTTCTCCAGGGACTGATCCCTCCTGATAACATCTCCAAAGTATGTGAGACAAAGTCTCCTCAACCTTGATTCTAAGAAGAATTTTGGCGGTGTTTCTTCCAAGACAGATTTGTTCATTCTTCTGGCAGTCTGAAGTATATTCAATATTCTTTGCCAACACTATAATTCAAAGGTATCAATTCTTATTTGGTCTTCCCTACTCACTGTCCAGCTTTAACATGCATATGAGGTGATTGAAAACACCATGGCTTGGATCAGGCACACCTTAGTCTTCAAAGTGACATGTTAGCTTTTTAACACTTTAAAGAGAACTTTAAAGTGTTAAAAGTACAGCGGATTTGCCCAATGTGATGTGTCCTTTGATTTTTTGACTGCTGCTTCCATTGATGTTGGTTTTGGATTCAAGTATTGTACAATGAAATCCTTGACAATTCAATATATTCTCCGTTTAACATGATGTTGCTTATTGGTCTAATTGTGAGGATTTTTGTTTTCCTTATGTAGAGGTCTAATCCATACTGAAGGCTGTAGTCTTTGATCTTCATCAGTAATTGCTTCAAGTTCTCTACACTTACAGCAAGTAAGGTTGTGCCCTGTACATATCACAGGTTGTTAATGAGTCTTCTTCCAATCCTGATGCCCAGTTCTTCATATAATCCAGCTTCTCGGATTATTTTCTCAGCATCCAGATTGAATAAGTATAGTAAAAGGATACAACCCTGACGCACATCTTTCCTGATTTTAAACCACGCAGTATCCTCTTGTTCTGTTCCAACGACTGCCTCTTGGTCTGTGTACACATTCCTCAGAAGTACAATTAAATGTTCTGGAATTCCATTCTTCACAATGTTATTCATAATTTGTTATGATCCTTACAGTCGATTGTCTCTGCATAGTCAATAAAACACAGGTAAACCTCTTTCTGGTATTCTCTGCTTTCAGCCAATCTGTCTGACAATAGCAATGATGGTCCATATCCTCTTCTGAATCTGGCTTGAATTTCTGGCAGTTTCCTGTGGATATACTGCTGCAACCACTTTTTTTTAAATTTTTTAATTTTTTCCCATACAAAAATTTATACATACATTGTTCTGTGACTCTAATTGCTCTGTGACTCTAATTGCTCTTCCCATACTGTGACAGCACACTCCTCTTTTCCACCCGATTGCCCATGTCCATTCAACCAGCTTCTAACCCTCTCTGCCTTCCCATCTCACCTCCAAACAGAAGCTGCCCGTTTAGTCTCTTGTATCTACTTAAGCTAAGAGGCACACTCCTCACGAGTATCACTTTATGTCCCACAGTACAGTCCAATCCCTGTCTGAAGAGTTGGCCTCGGAAATTGTTTTAGTTC
>NW_004443961.1:4947953-4962883 GCF_000243295.1 Trichechus manatus latirostris
ATCCCTGTCAGAGCAGTCAGTGGTGGTAGCCGGGCACCATCTAGTTGTACTAGACTCAGTCTGGTGGAGGCTGTGGTAGTTGTGGTCCATTAGTCGTTTTGACTAATCTTTCCCTTGTATCTTGTTTTCTTCATTCTCCCTTGCTCCCAAAGGTGTGAGAACAGTGGAGTGTCTTAGATGGCTGCTCACAAGTAACTCCCTTCTTTATCTGTTGATCCAGAGGCATAACGAGCCCAAAGTGGTCAGGTGGCATTCTTAACTTCTAGTTCAGTGGACTCTGTCATGTGTTTCCAGGTGGGAGCATTCCTTCCTTTGGAACTAAGACCTCTATACCCACAGAGCGTAGGGTTCAGGAGACAAGAAGCAAAAATTCTGGGAGTCAATCACGAGGGGTAACAGTGAGTGGCGCCGTTCCCATTTCCACCCTTTGATTCCTAGACCCATTAATCCTGTCTATGGGAGAAACAGCACCTTATATTAGAAGCTGGTTTAGAGGATATACAGCATCCTGGAGAACATTGCCCCAACCTTGCAAGGTATTGCCACCTAGCTGGTGCTGTAATTGTGCCTATAGAAGGCTGTTCCATCGTTCTGTCAAGCCAGCTGCTTCAGGATGATGGGGAACATGATAAGACCAGTGAATTCTATGAACATGGACTCATTACCTCACTTCATTTGCGGTGAAGTGAGTCCCTTGATCTGAGGCAATGCTGTGATGGTGGATAAGGCATTCTGTAAGTCCAAGGTTGATAGTTTGGGCAGAAGCATTGCATGCAAGGAAGGCAAATCTGTATCCAGAGTGTCTATTCCAGTAAGAAAAATATACTGCCCTGTCCATAATGAGAAGCAGTCTAATGTAATCAATCTACCACCAAGTTGCGGTCTGATCACCTCAAGGAATGGTGCCATATCAGGCATTCACTATTTGTCTCTGCTGCTGGCAGATTGGGCACTCAGCAGTGGCTGTAGCCAAATCAGCCTTGGTGAGTGGAAGTCCATGTTGCTGAGCCCATGCATAACCTCCATCCCTGCCACCATGACCACTTTGTTCATGAGCCCATTGTGCAATAATGAGAGTGGCTGGGAGAGGAAGACGATTGGTTTTCACAGAATGTGTCAGCCTATTCATTTGATTGTTAAAATCCTCCTCTGCTGATGTCACCCTTTGATGAACATTCACAGAAAACACAAATATCGTCAATTCTTTGGCCCATTCAGAGAGGTCTATCCACATACCTCTTCCCCATACCCTCCTTATCTCCAATTTTCCAATCATGTTCCTTCTAAATCCTTGACCATCCAGCCAAACCATTGGCCGCAGCACATGAATCAGTATACAATTGTACATCTGGCCATTTCTCCTTCCGAGCAAAGTGAACAACCAGGTGCACTGTTTGAACTTCTGCCCATTAGGAAGATTTCCCTTCACCACTGTCCTCCAAGGAGGTCCCAGCAAGGTGATGTAGTGCTGCCGCTGTCCACTGTTGAGTGGTGCCTACCTATCGCACAGAACCATCTGTAAACCAGGCATGAGTTTTGTCAACTTCAATTAACTGATCATAAAGAACTCCCCATGAGACCATAGGTGCAGACTGGTAGATGGAAGGTGTCTTAGGCTGGGTTCTCTAAAGAAGCAAAACCAGTAAAGTGCATATATATATATATATAGAGAGAGAGAGAGAGAGAGATTTATAAGAAGGAAATTTTGTTCACACAGTTCTGGAGGCTGAAAAGACCCATGTCCATGGGTCAAGCATCAGGCTGGAGGCTTCTCCTGACTCACATAGCTGTAGGGGCTGACGAACCCAAGATCAACACGTCGGACAGCAGACTGCAGGGTCAGGGGCTGGGGAGGCAGATGAATCCTAGATCATCAGGTAAGATGGCAGACCACTGGCTCAAGTCCCAAGAACTGCAGTTCAGATGATGACTAGCCAATTGCAGGATTCAGAGAGGAGTAAACGCCAGTGAGCTTTACCAGAAAGTCCATATATATTGATGCAGGCCATATCTGAAAGGACCTTTCAACTGATAGGCTGCTTATAGTAGAACTCACCATGGAGGAGATTACATTGTATCTAATGAGCAAAGACGAGAAGAGTTGTGGAATGACATCAAGGACATCATACATGAAGAAAGCAAGAGGTCATTAAAAAGACAGGAATTAAAGAAAAGACCATAATGAATGTGAGAAGAGACTCTTTGAACCCTGCTCTTGAAGGTCCAGTAGCTAAAGCAAATGGAAGAAATGATGAAGTAAAAGAGCTGAACAGAAGATTTCAAAGAGCACATCAAGAAGACAAAGTATTATAATGACATATGCAAAGACCTGGAGTTAGAAAACCAAAAGGGAAGAACGTGCTTGGCATTTCTCAAGCTGAAAGAACTGAAGAAAAAATTCAAGTCTCAAGTTGCCATATTGAAGGACTCTACAGGGAAAATTTTAAACTACACAGGAAGCATCAAAAGAAGATAGAAGGAATACACAGAGTCACTATACCAAAAAGAGTTGGTTGACATTCAACTGTTTCAGGAGGTAGCATATGATCATAAATCAATGGTACTGACAGAAGAGGTCCAAGTTGCACTGAAGGCACTGGTGAAAAACACGGCTGCAGGAATTGACAGAATACTAATTGAGATGTTTCAACAAACAGATACAGCGCTGGAAGTGGTCACTCGCCTATGCCAAGACAATTTGAAGACACCTACCTAGCCAACTGACTGGAAGAGATCCATATTCATGCCTATTCCAAAGAAACGTGATCCAACCGAATGTGGAAATTATCGAAAAATATTATTATTACCACATGCAAGCAAAATTTTGTTGAAGATCATTCAAAAGCAGCTGCAGTAGGACATAGACAAGGAACTGCCAAAATTCAAGCTGGATTCAGAAGAGGACGTGGAACCAGGGATATCATTGCTGATGTCAGATGGATGCTGACTGAAAGCAGAGAATACCAGAAGATGTTTCCCTGTGTTTTATTGACTGTGCAAAGGCATTTTAACTGTGTGTATCATAACAAATGATAGATAACATTGTGAAGAAGGAGAGTTCCAGAACACTTAATTATGATCATGAGGAACCTGTACATAGATCAAGAGACAGTTGTTCAAAGAGAACAAGGAGATACTGGGTGCTTTAAATTCAGGAAAGCTGTGTGTCAAAGTTGTATCCTTTCACCATACTTATTCAATCTGCATCTGAGCAAATAAACTGAAAAGCTGGACTATATGAAGAAGAAGGTGGCATCAGGATTGGAGGAAGACTCATTAACAATCTGCATTATGTAGAGGACACAACCTTGCTTACTGAAAGTGAAGAGGACTTGAAGCACTTACTGATGAAGATCAAAGGCCACAGCCTTCAGTATGGATTACACTTCAACATAAAGAAAACACAAATCCTCAGAACTAGACTAATAAGCAGTATCATGATAAATGGAGAAAAGATTGAAGTAGTCAAGGATTTCACTTTGCTTGGATCCATAATCAACACCCATGGAAGCAGCAGCCAAGAAATCAAGTGGCACATTGCATTGGGCAAATGTACTGCAAAAGACCTCTTTACAGTGTTAAAAAGCAAAGATGTCACCTTGAAGTCTAAGGTGTGCTTGACCCAAGCCATGGTGTTTTCAATCGCCTCATACACATGAGAAAACTGGACACCGAATAAAGAAGATCAAAGAAGAATTGACGCCTTTGAATTGCAGTACTGGTGAAGAATATTGAATATACCATGGACTACCAAAAGAACAAACAAATCTGCCCTGAAAGAAGTGCAACCAGAATGCTCCTTAGAAGCAAGGATGGCAAGACTACGTCTCATGTACTTTGGACATGTTATCAGGAGGGCTCAGTGCCTGGAGAAGGACATCATGCTTGGTAAAGTGGCGGGTCAGCGAAAAAGAGACCTTCAAGGAGATGGATTGGTGCACTGGCTGCAACAATGAGCTCAAGCACAACAACGATTGTGAAGATGTAGCAGGACCAGGCAGTGTTTTGTTCTGTTGTACACAGGGTCTCTATGAGTCAGAACTGACTCAATGGCACCTAACAACAACAAAATCATGGAGGTGATTACATCATTACTTAACTACCAAACTACATCATAACTGCCACCCCACTGAGAATTACGGCCCACCCAAGTTGGCACACAACCTTAACCATCACAATCAACTAATGCAATTATACCATTAATAAAAAAGACAAAAAGACTTTAGCATTAAAAAGTTTATTAACAGAAACTTCAATAATGCCAAGAGTACTTTCTGGCAAAACAAATCAGAAATCAAAACACTAGTAATGATTTGTCAAATTGTAATTATCAGTGGTTTCTGAATATTATCATTGAGAAGGCATGTGAACATTAGCTGAGACCTATACATTTAGTTTATCTCAGCATTCTCTGGCAAGTTCTTTCATGGTGCATCCTTGGTAACAACCTTGTTACTCAATGCTATATTTGGCATTCTCTTTTATCGATAATTTTGATCCACGCCTAAGCTTTCCGTTTCTGTAGGGATGTCGTTTTGTGGTTCACCCTGTGGCCCCGGGTTCATCAAGCCAAGTCCTCCATTTGTAGGGACGTACTCTTTTGGTTCACTCCGTAAACCCGGGTTCATTATGCTAAGTCCTCCATTTGCAGGGATGTAGTCTCTTCCATCACTCCGTATCACCGGGTTCATCATGCCAAATTCTCCACTTGCCATCAGCTTGCGAGAATTATCTGGTCCAAACAACTTACGGAAGGCGTCAGAAGTGGCTGTCGCAAGACCTGCAGAATTAAATAAAAGTGGGCAAGAGAATATTCATGTCAAGCAGCATCAGAAAAATTATAAAATTTTGTCATAAACAAAAAGGAAAGCATTGCCTCAATATAGCTGAACATCAAAACATAATCAGCAAGCATCCTCGTACCAAGGCATTTTTACTTACTTATGGTTTGGCAGCTTAAATTACTGCAAAATTCTTAAAGTTTTGCTTTATGCCATCCTTTCAACCCCCATGGTCTCTTCCCATGATCCCCTTAACGTGTTCATCTTGGCACATTTGTCTCTGCCTGACACTGATCACTCATCTCTCTTAAGTCATCCTTGTCATTGAAAACTCTCAGTGTGACCACAGATGGATTTCTCTTACTTGAGTAATTTTCTTCCATTGTTAAGCAACTTCTGAGTTATGAATGTAATGCTTTCAATGTACATTAATTATTTTAGGCTATCTAATGCTCCAGGGAGGTAAATTACTGCTCAGGATAAAGTTAAAAAGGCAGAATTCCCAGCTGTTCTGCCTAACAGGCAGGAGGTACAAGCCTCTGAGATACAAGATCTCAAACATCTGTTTGACAATTTCTCTTCCCCACAGTATTTCCTTCAAGTCAATAGTACTTTACATTAAAGAGAGAAAAGGGTTAAGAGAACACTAACCAAATCAAAAACGGCTAAGTGAAAAGAGGAATGGGTGTCTGCATGCTATACGTACTGACTAACGTGCTATGTGTGGTGTTTGTCCAGTGCTGTGGATCACGCACTGCACAAGCTCTGTGCACCCAGAGCAGGAAACCTATTCTCAAACAGCATCCTGGGATGGGCGGAAGTGGAGGCTGGAAAGCAGCCGTAACCAGCTCTCCTTCTTCTTCATGCCTATGCGGGTCAGTTGAACATTCATGAACTGATGCCATGTCTCTGGAACTGCCAGACAGAAGAGATAGAAACAAAAAGCAAAATGTTTCCTGCCCTCAAAAAACATTCCGTCACATAAACCTTCTCTTCATCTTTCTTATCCTACTTACACAATTTTGAGTGTTTTAACAGATAAGAATTAGAAATACAGATGACGTTTACATTCTAGTGTACCTCAGTCAGTTCTGGCTGGTCTTTTTAATGGCAGCAAAGCTGTCCTTTTCAGCTTTTTAATAATGCATTCCTCCTGAAATAGTGGAAGCAGTGAGGCAAGAAGATAAAAATTTAAGTGATTCCAAATTCTTAATAACTAGCATACTCTTTTAAAAATAGTTCCAGATTTGAGCTGTACTCAATCAACCCTGATACGTTGCATTTAAAGAACATCCACTGCAGCTTCCAAAAGTTTGAAAGCGCCAAATGGTCTAGCTATGAGTGTCTGGAGGTGAGCTTCCCTGGACTGTGTCCCTTGGGTTTCTCTTATAGGCAGCTGGCCCCTTTCTTCCTCTCCCATCCCCTCTCCTCCAACTGAGCTTCAATAACCAGCTCACAGAGGTGAGAGGCAAAGCCCAAGCTTCTAGGCACCAGAAGAAGCAGCACCAGCAGAGCTTAGGCACTGAGCGTGGGCATCCAATGAGACCTGGAGCCTGAGTGGGAGCACTTACCTCCCAAAAGGAAACGTTTCAGGAATGACTTGACCCTACTGCCACCGCTCTCCTTTTTCATGTGGACATTGACGCAGTCACTGCTCTGGCCAAAGGGTGATTGGCCACCACATATCCTCATAGTTTTCCACCTCTTTTTGGCGGAGATCTCTCTGGGAAGCTGGCTCAGCAGCAGGCAGACTCCTAGCAGGTGGAACAACAGCAGGCGTCGCATCCTGGACCTGCTTTTCAGCCTTTCTCCAGGGAAGGTCTATCCTTGGCTGCAGGCTGCTTTCCCTGCCTGGCTCCACCAGGTTTTTATAGCCCTCGGGCTCCCACTCAGACCTTGAGTCAAGCTCCCCAGCCCCACCCCTTTCCCCACCCCCTCCAGGGAATTTCCCCCCTCTGCTCCTGTCCACCCTCCCCATCTTGCTTCTATTGGCCCACCCTTCTTCTGCATTTCACCCTTTCCCTTTCTTACCCTCAAACCATTTTGTGTGCTCTCGTACTGTTAGTCATTATCTGAAGCCTTATCTTTTTTGTATTCTAATATTTGTTATTGTTGTTGTTGAGAGTATACACAGGAGAGCATGTACCAATTCAACTCTTTCTGCATGCACAATTCAGTGACAGTGATTACATTCTTGAAGTTGTGCAACCATTCTCACCCTCCTTTTTGAAGCCTTATTTTTATTAGAAATGTGGAAACTGAAAACAAAATGGAGACACTTATGTCAAGCCTAGAGAACATGCTCAATGTCTGGTTTCACAGAACCAATGTTTAAGATAATAAATAACCTTACCTTTAGAGGTAATAACTAGAGTGTTTCTCTAGATTTATGCGTAACCACCATCCTGCATCTTTAACCCCTACATTCCAGACAAATAGGCGCCTAGCCATCTGGAAACCTGCCTGGGCAGGCACTGACCCCTTGGAGACCTGCATCCTCTGTCATCTTAGCAAAACTGACATTTCTGAAGAAGATAGGACTTCAAGGCACATTTTGATGAATATGTGAAAGTCTGAGAGAAACCACCTGGATTTCACCAACTTTCTTTCTTCCTCCGACAGTAAAAACCCCAATACTGCTCCATTACTTTCGAAAACTCAGTTTTATGCTTTGTGCTGCCCAATTCGAGAATTGTATAATGGATAATAAATCTCTATATTACTTTAACTTTGTTTCCACTCATAGAAATCCTCTGACAGAAAACGAAAGCTTGACCAATACAATAAATTACAAAAAATTAAAAGCACCCGTGTTTTCACAACCCAGTTTTTTCGAAATGATCCATCACTGGCTAACCTTCTAACGTAAAGAAGGTTATAATTAGATTAATTAGTATAGTGTCTGGTATATCGATACATAAAAATAAAATGGATGAATGGAAAAATTGTTGACAACAGTGGGAAAACGGATAACTTTTATTCAGAATCTTGATAAAAACATAACTATTTCCAACAATATCACGTTAGGCTGATCCAATACTGTTTTAAGCTTGCAGCACACATTTCTATTCTTTGTGGCAGGGGGTGGGAATCTTAACCTTAGATGGAACTCCAAGGGTCAGCACTTAAATCTGCCCTCCAGAGAGCCTGACAAGGAGTGAGAGGGCACAGGAGCCTTTAGGGTTGCCTGTTAAGTCTTGGGAGAGTGTCAGATTGGAAGGTCTGACAAGTGTGGGAAATCAGACTCAAATACTTTCAAACAACTTATTTTCCTTTGACTCTTCTGGGAGATTGGTTGACTGTGACCATTTACCTAAATATTTTAACTTCAGAATGTATTCTTTATCTCTAACCTCTGGAGAATGCGCACACACAAGAAACAAGATAAAATCAGTGGTACCCTAAAATCCCAAAAGGAATTTGCTGGTTAACGCATGTTCCTGCACACGCACAAAATTACATCTTTGTAACGAATTGACTATTTTCTCTGTTTATTGCATTGGTAAGTGGAAACATTTAACACCTTCTAATTTAACTTTTTAGAAACTCAACACAGATTTTGAGATAAAACATGACTTGAGGCATCTAACGCCAACAATGGAGTTATGGGACTCATGGACTCCATGCTTTTAATGGGTTTTCACTAAGGCAACCAGTTGGTGAGAGGCTTCTGAAATTCTGAGGATGGAAAAGTATTTTTGTGTGTTTATCTTTGTGGCAAAAACTATCTTCCTGAAAAACTGTCCCCCAAAGTAATTGCTTTAAATTTTTAGGAAGGTTTTAATTTTTTACTTTGCCTAGGTGATGTCATGTAGTCCTTGCAACTCTACATTAAGGTGGCAATTTTCCCCATTTAACAGAGAGAGGACGCATGTTGAGAGCAGTCAAGTAACTTGTGCAGTGCCACTTTGGTTAGCACATGTGCCAGATGTGGCTTTCTACCTGCTTTATCTCTTTTAGTAAATTCTCATTATTTTCTCCCATCTGTCAACAGCAGACAACCCACACCCGATCCTTAGGACATTCGGGGGCTGCAGTAGACTCGTTTTTGTTTCTATATTTCTCACATCATTTCATTGGGATTGGAGAAGGAGGAGAAGTAAATGCTTCCTGAGTCAGAAGTCAGTGCTGATTTCTGCATAGTGCTGACTTTATGTCTCAGAGGTGCCCATAGAACCTCTCTAGGTACTTGTCCTGCTTTCACTGCTGGTTATCAAAGAAGGAAGGGAAGATCTTCAAAAAATCCCCATGTCAACAAACTTTTCTTTTTCCTCACTTCCTGTTTCTACTAAATAACAGAGTAATTTGGAAAGCACATGTGCTGAGGACAAGCCCAGAAAGACTTATTCCATTAAACAGAAACTATGTAAACCAAGATCTTAGTGTTTTGTCCACTGAAGATGCATGCTTGCCGTGTATTATGCAGTCACTAAGTGGATAATTAACTTGTTGCCGTCTCTTTGATTTGACTCATGGAGACCCCATGTATTACAGAGCACAGCCTTGCTCCGTAGGGTTTACAATGTCTCTGATCTTTTGGAAGTAGCTCACCAGGCCTTTCTTCTGGGGCACCACTGGGTGGGTTTGAACCACCAACCTTTCAGTGAATAGCCAAGTGCTTAACAGTTTGTACCACCGAGTCTCCCCAGTAAATGATTAAACCAAAAACAAAACAAAACCCGTTGCTATTTAGTGATTCTGACTCATAGTGACCCTACAAGACAGAGTAGAAGTGTCCCATACCGTTTCCAAGGAGTGGCTGGTTGATTCAAACTACTGACTTTTGTTAGCAGCTGAGCTCTTAACCACTTTGCCACCAGGGCTCCAGGAAGTGATTAGGGGTTCAAATGTGCTAGCTTTATTGATCATTATTAATGTCAATCTAGTGTAAGGCCTAAAACTGAGCACAAAGATGTTCAGTCATGAATTTAGAATTTGGACAATCATTCCTTCCTACTTCGCTTTCAATATTAATCTTTTATTTTGCAAAAGACAACAAATGTGATTTTTAATTTGCTTGTATTTGATGAGATTAACAAGTTATTTTATGTACTAATCTGTAGCTTGCACATTTTGTCAACCCTGAAGCATCTCAGAATAATTTTCCTAGCTCTTCTCAAACAGTGCTCAAGCACTTATTAGCGTACCAGTGATGGCACGGTAAAGCTTTAGAAAAACTGATAATTCTATTGATATTCAAGAAGTTTTGTTTTTTTAATAGGTGATTCTAACAGAATTGAAAAGTTTTCCTCTCTTTTAAAATTCAGTTTGATTATTTCCACTGTTTTAGTTAACATCAGGTATCAAGTGTGATAGTCTATATACTTTAAACAAAAGTAAGGGGTATCTCCTAAACGCATTTGGTAAAGACAATCATTTGGAACTAAGATGCTGAGTGGAGAAGAAAATTGATCAAATGTCTAAGGCAAGTTGTGTGTATCTGTGAGATTACAAACTTGATTCTTCTGTGATTCAGTGGTTTCTAACAAGTGATTCATTAATTTTTGATAAAGTGCTCTTCCTGGCCATCGAGTGCAGTTTGGTGTGTGTAGAATATCTGCTCGTTGAATCATAATTGTCTCATTTCATTCAATGAATGAAGAGAACTTCTTCTCGTTGACTTCCAGAGACTGAGCCAATTATACCCATAAGCAGCTGTTTTGTACGTCTAGGACCACTTCCCTAGAAGGATAAATGTTTTCTCTGGGGACCCTATTCAGAAAAAAGAATTATTTTGCAGCAGATTTGCCTAATGCTTTTATTTCTTGACTGCTGCTTCCACAGGCCCCACGAGTCTGTGAGTTTGTCTTAGTGTGGTGGCTTGCATGTTGTGATTATGGAAGCTATGCCACTGGTATGTCAAATCAGCAAGGTCACTCATGGTAGACAGGTTTCAACTCAGCTTTCAGACTAAGACAGACTAGGAAGAAGGACCTGGCAGTCTACTTCTGAAAAAATTCACCAGTGAAAACCTTATGAATAGCAGTAGAGCACTGTTAGATTTTTAACACTTTATAGAGATCTTTTGCAGCAGATTTGCCCATTGTGATGCGTCCTTTGATTTCTTGACTGTTGTTTCCATGGGTATTGATTGTGTATCAAAGTAAAATGAAATTCTTGACAACTTCACTCTTTTCTCTGTTTATTATGATGTTGCTTATTGGGCTGGTTCTGAGGATTTTTATTTTGTGTATGCTGTGGTGTAAACCATACTGAAGGCTGTGGTCTTTAATCTTCTTCTCATCTCTGTCCTGTTTACTCTGTGAGTAATAAATGCCTGTTGGCCACACCATTAGAACAGTGTCTGGCCTGTGCTCTGCTCCAAATGGTATTCACTAAGAAGTTTTGAATACAGTACATTGCCAGACTCAAGCAAAGACTTAAGAAATCAAGTTCAGTGCCGATACCACCACAGCAAAGATTTCTCTCCTCTCAGTGCCTGCCACACAGCCAACACTCAGGAAAAATATATTGATTTGATTCTTTAAACTCACTAGAGCTTGGATTTTTATAATTAACGTATACACATACAGAGCACATACCTTCATCTTTGAGAATGAAAGACACATTTGTGATCCTTCATTCCCACACCCACTTAAAATCAAAGTAAACGCACAAGTTTGAAATACCAGTTCTGAAGTGAAACAACCAGAACAGAAATAATGAGAATGTTGATACAATGTGAGGAATGTAAACAATGTCACCAATCATTATGTGCAGAATATGTGGAATTTTGCTGTGCATATTTTCTCCAAAAGTAAAATTAAATATAAAAATGGAAAAAAAGAAAAAGTTACAGGGTTTGAAAACTCAGTGTCCAGAGAAGCAATGCTTCTACAATGGGAGAACCAAATAAAAGAAGCCAATAAATTGTTTCTTGGGAATTAAAATGATAATAATAGCAGTTCTAATCCTGCCCTACTGAAGATTCCTGGTGACACATGTGGGCTCTTCTTTTTACGATTGAAAATACCACTTGGTGCTTGAGAAATAAGTTTTAAAAAATAATAGGTGATAAAAAAAGTCTAAAATATTATTTTTAAATCATAGCAGGATAAATATTTTAATTTAGTGTATAGTAAAATACCAGTCAAACTTCAGTGTCCTATACATATAAAACAACTATTAACAAAACAATTGAAAAGTTGATTTTTTTTCCCAAAAAGTTTTGATGTTAGTATCTTTTACGTAAGTCAAAACTAAATTAATAAACCAGGAGCTGGAGCCCTAGTGTAATCATTTTAAAATTCAGTGGTTTACTTAACATCTTCAAGAATGACTATTATCAGAAAAACAGAAAATAACTAGCGTTGGTGAGAATGTGGGGAAATTAGAACTGTCATCCATTGCTGGTGAAAATGTAGAGTGGTACAGCTGTTGTGGGAAACCATTTAGCAGTTCTTCAAAATACTAAAAACAGAGTTACTATATGACCCACCAATTCTGCTCACAGGTATATACCTAAATTACTGGAAGCAGTAAGTCGAACAGATTCGTGTACACCAATGTTCACTGCAGCATTATTCACAATAGCCATGAAGTGGGAATAATCCAAGTGTCCATCAACAGATGAATGGGTAAAAAACATGTGGTGTATCCAAACAATGCAATGTTATTCAAACATAAAGAGAAATGGAGTTCTGATATGTGCTACGGCATGGATGAACCTTGAAAACATTCTGCTGAGTGAAATAAATCACAAAAGGACAAATATTGTATGACCCCACTTATATGAAATATCTAGAATAGGCAAATGAATAGAAACCAAAGTTTATTAGTGTTACCAGGGAGAGGAGGAGGGAAAGTGATTCCTTAGGGGGCACTGAGTTTCTGTAAAGGGCAATTGAAAAATTTGGAAACAGATAATGGTGATGGTTGCACCCCATGATGAAAGTAATTAATGTCACTGAATTATACTTGCAAAAAAATGTTAAAATACCAAATATTTTGCTAATATATTTTTACCAAAATTTAAAAATGCTATAGGAAAGATTTATGGTTTAGAAGATAAGTTTGATCTTAGAACCAACTGAATTAGTAGGTTTAAAAAGCAATATTTTGAAGTTTGCTGTGGTTTTTTTTTGAGCTTTTGTAGAGAATGAATGGACCCATATTGACAGTGAGACAGCAGAGGCTGGCGGTACAGAGTGGACTGTGTAGACCCAGATCTGAGTGGCTGTGTAATAGAGAAAGGCTGCACGGGCCGTCGATGAAGAAGAATAGAGTCTTTCTAGCTTGTGATCTAAACACAGGGGAGAACAGAGAGAGAGAGACACCAGCTGATCTGAAGTGCAGGGACTTTGCAGAATCCTGAGCCTGTGCTCCTCCCTAGTGACTTGGCCTCAAGTGGCCAGGGATGATTTGACCAGGCTCAGGTTAAAAGGGGATGAGTTCTGATCTAACTCTGGGTGTTTAGGGTCAGAGGAATTGTCATGGAAGTGGCTGGCAATGAAGAGTGGAAATAGGGTAAGGCTTGGATGCACTACCAGCTGGGAATTAGATTCCTGCTGATCCTTGCCAAGGAGTTAGTGATAAAGATGAGGTTGCTCACCTTGCCCATTTGTTAGTATTGCGGCTCCCCTGCAGGCATGAACCCTACTCATTGTGCCCTGCTCAGGATGTGTGACAATCTCCTGATGGGCTATTCTACACTTACTGGTGAACAATCATTCTTCCTTTGCCCCACCAAGGTAAAAGTAAATGCTTAGGGTATCCAGTAGGCAATCATCTCACCCTAAGGCACATGCTTTGCGCATATTAGTAGCTGGCAAGAAGGTTGATGCGATTATAATACAGCATGTCTATGCACCCAGCAGAGAGCTAAGAAGCATACAGATAACAAAGAAATATAGTGCTGCAGTAAAAAAAAAAAAACAAAAAAAAAAAAAAAACTTTTAATTCCACATTCTGGGGTGGTCTATAAGTAATGCTAGATCTTAGGCATCCATTAGCCCACCAATGCCTCCCAGTCAATTCATTCCCAGGCCCGCCAGGGGACCCAGGCAATCCATGCAGATTAATGGAAAGGGCTTCACCAACAACTCCCTACATGACCTCAAACTAGTCCTGGTTCTGCTTTCTTTCTTTTCATTTTCTCGAATCCACCCAAGACCACAGCCTTAGTTCAGGTCCTGGCCAGCGCTCAGGTGGAGCATTGCAGTTCCTCATTGCCTAGGCTCTTCTTTTCCAATCTGCTGTTGTTGCTGTGTGCCATCAAGTCAATTCCAACTCATAGCAACCCTATAGGACAGAGTAGAACAGCCACATAGGTTTATTAGGCTGTAGTCTTTACAGGACTAGGTCACCAGGTCTTTTCTGCTGGGAAGCGACTGGTGGGTTCAAACTGCAAACCTTTCAGTAAGCAGCCAAATGCTTAACTGGGGCTCCTTCTTCTAACCTACTAACCCCTACTAAATGTCTTTTAACCTACTAACTTCTACTGACCTTCTTCTAACCTACTAACACCTACTAACCATCTTCTAACCTACTAACCCAGGTAAACTTTCAAATTCCACTCCCATGACCCTCAGGATAGACTCCAAACTCCTTACTGTTACAAAGAGGCCCCTCAGGAGTCGAACTGTGCCATCAGGCTCATTCTAAACAAGTTCTCCCATATGAAGAACCCCTTACACCAGACAAACCTAAGGACCAGCAACTCCCTGGACCTGGCACCCACGGTCCTGCTTTTGTTCAAGTTATTCCTTCTGCCTGGGGTGCCCTTCCTCTCCACTTCCTTGTCTTTATGGAGAACTCCTATGCAAAACATTCAAAACTTCAACCAAGGTTCTCTACAAGTATAATTGCATCAAAGCCACGTATCAGCTCCTCAGCTCCTTGAAGATAGTGACCACATCATATTCATACTTGTTTCCTCACTTCATATTTCAGCTCCCACTAAACTCCCTGGCCTTCTTCCTGTTCTTGGGTCTTGTCAAGGCACAGAGCCTTTCCTTCGGCTTTTCCTGTTGCCTGGAGATCCCTTCCCTGTCCCCACATCATGGTCTTCACAAGACTGCCTCATTCATCATTCAGGCCTAAGCTCAAATGTCACCTCTGCAGAGAGGCAGCCCCTGGGCCCCTGATCTAAGATAGCTCCCCACAATCCCCACATGCTCCTGATCAGTCCATTCTGTTTTCTCTCCACAG